>NC_067398.1:149206594-149513886 GCF_016432865.1 Antechinus flavipes | reverse complement strand
ACATAGCAACTTCCCTATTTTGGACATTCATCAGTTCTCATTTCTATTACTAAATGGTTTATCCTACTTTTAGTTTCAGCCTGGCATTTTAGGCCTTCTCCTCCCCTCTTTACCCCAGCTTTTGACTGATATCACTCTTTCCAGGTTTATTCCATATTACTACCCTTTAATAATTCCATTCTTTACTATTAAATATTTTTTCAACTAGACATTATCCCACTGGGGGGCTTTTGTACAAGTTGATTCTCATACTTAGAAAGCCCTGATCACTTGTCTGTTGCTCATGATTCTTGTCTTGCTTTAAGACTCAGAGGTTATTTCTTCCACGAACCCTTTCTTGATACCTTCAATTACAATTTTCTCTTTACTCAATTTTCCTTGTACTATAAGCATTTTTATATGCTGTAACACCCTAATGTAATGTAAGCTCATTGTAGAAAGGTTATGTTTTGTTTCCTATCTTTCTGTTCCAAATCAAGCACAATATCTTGCACTTAATAAATATTTGTAGTCTTAAAGTTAATTCTACAATATAATTCCCTAAAAGTTTAATATATTGCAGGGACTGGAAAACTATGGCCCAAAGGCCAAATCTAGCTTGCTACTTGTTTTTGTACATTGAGTGAGCTAAAAATGGTTTTTACATTTTAAACTATAATAAAGCTCTATTTTAAAATGTAAAAACCATTCTCAGCTCACAGGGTGTACAAAAATTGGTGGTGAGCCAGATTTGCCTGTGGCTTTGTCATAGTGGAAAGGATACTCAGGAAAGAGCTAGGTTCAAAAACCACATTTGATATTTACTAAGGATATTGCTTTGGACAATTTACTTAACCTTCAAGTCTCAACTTGCTCATTTATAAAAATGGAATAATACTGGTATTGCTTGTCCCATAGTATTGTTATGAGATTATGTGGCGATGTACATAAAAATATTCTGGAAATCTTAAAGCATTCTAAAAAATGTTATTATGATTATAGATACTACAAGTAGTTTGAAAAAAAATTCTTTTGTGGATTGGAGGATCTCAAATAATAGTAATAATTCTTATTTCACTTTTTTTCCTTCTGTATTTATTTTTCATACTACTTAACCTCTGCTAGGTATATAAAAATAGATTCTAAAAACATATTTCCTCAGTGTTTAACAAATAACACTTTTTATATTCAATTGTGCTGTTATGTTTATGAAAAGAAATATGGGTACACATACTTCTGTGGATGTGAACTTTGATGTCTTAATATTTTAATAACAATAATTAAATTATGATGAAGACTGTAGTTATGACACATTACACAAATTGCAGTATAAGGTAACTAATGGTTCTGTTTGGGAGGCAACAAAAAGGGAGAAAATCATAAGTTTTGCTCATAAATTTTAGGAATTATTTATTCTGTGCCATGATCACTATGGTGATAGCCATGAGATATAGACACAGAAGATAAGATTTGCATTCTTTTTTTTTCTTTTGAAAAAAATTTCTTTACAACATTATCCCTTGCACTCACTTCTGTTCTGACTTTATCCCTCCCTCCCTCTACCCCCTCCCCAAGATGGCAAGCAGTCCTATACATGTTGAATATGTCACAGTATATCCTAGATACAAAATATGTGTGCAGAACCGAACAGTTCTCTTGTTGCACAGGAAGAATTAGATTCAGAAGGTAAAAATAGCCCAGGAAGAAAAACAAAAATACAAACAGTTTACATTCATTTCCCAGTGTTCTTTCTTTGAGTGTAGCTGCTTCTGTCCATCCTTGATCAATTGAAACTAGCTAGATCTTTTCTTTGTCGAAGAAATCCACTTCCATCAGAATACATCCTCATACAGTATCGTTGTTGAAGTATACAATGATCTCCTGGTTCTGCTCATTTCACTTAGCATCAGTTCATGTAAGTCTCTCTAAGCCTTTTCTGTATTCATCTGGCTGGTCATTTCTTACAGAACAATAATATTCCATAACATTCATATACCACAATTTACTCAACCATTCTCCAATTGATGGGCATCCATTCAATTTCCAGTTTCTAGCCACTACAAACAGGGCTGCCACAAACATTTTGGCACATACAGGTCCCTTTCCCTTCTTTAGTATCTCTTTGGGGTATAAGCCTAGTAGTAGCACTGCTGGATCAAAGGGTATGCACAGTTTGATAACTTTTTGGGCATAGTTCCAGATTGCTCTCCAGAATGGTTGAATTCGTTCACAACTCCACTAACAATGCATCAGTGTCCCAGTTTTCCCGCATCCCCTCTAACATTCACCATTATTTTTTTCTGTCATCTTAGCCAATAAGATCTGCATTAAGCTGAAGTAATAATAGGCTATAAGTTCATTTAATATGAAAAATGTTTTTTAAGGGAAACAATCTGCCAAACTATGGGATTTAGGGATATGAAAAAAAATTAAATATAACATATAAGGTAAACTTACAGAAGCTTTGATTCTGAAAGGTAGAAGTTTTGTTTTTGTTTGTTTATATTATGCTCTCTATCATAGGACTTCTTAACTTGTTCCTAAATCCCTGAAATCTAGGAAACAGATATAGACTCCAAGGTTAGGAACCCTTGTTCTATAACCTATTCCGTCTCCTCAGTTCATTCCCATGACACTACCAAGGCATCTACTACATGAAAGACAATGAGAGTTTATAATCTAGTGAGAGAAAAGACACATGAAAAACTATGTTACAAATTAGAAAAACATGAAGTGCAAAGAGATTACATGTACCAAACTCTAGGGATCTATAACAAAGGAAGTCTTTATCACTGGAATAGGTATTAGAGCTAGACCTGGGATTTCAATGTTAAAGGAAGCTCCTAATACAAAAATCCTCTCTGCCAATGAAGGCTAGCACCTTTCTGAAAGTTAGGAAGAAAGGCTAAATCATTGGTGAGCTGAAAAGGCCCAGAATATAGCATCATCCTTATATCTGGCTTACCTGAAACCAAAAACATTGCAGAGAATCTGGGACTCTTGCCCTCTAATAATAGTCTGGATGCTTTCCCCAGAGGCACACTAAGTAAGGTGTGTTTTTTTGATAAATGCCAGGGATCACAAGTCTTGGTGCTTGAGCACTAAAGAATTACATTCATTTCAAAATGGTTTGGCACTTACATAAAGCTTATTACAGCTCCTTTTAGTTTCAACTAGTTGGATAGTCTGAGGATTTTCTTTTGAGTGGAGTTATTAAAAATTCCATTCTAATTTGATTCATAAAATTTCTTCAGCTACATTGGATAAAGGGGTGGGAGAAATTTATTTATTTCTAACCATATATGAGTGTGTGTGTGTCTATATGTGTGTGTGTGTGTATATATATATATATATGTGTAAAGAGAGAGAATTATATATATATATATATATATATATATATATATATATATATTATATATATATATATATATATATATATATGTAAAGAGAGAGAAAAAAAGCAACAAAATGCCATAGGAGGCTGGGTGTGTAAGAAGACAATAAAAATGTTTTGGAGATAGTCTCACTAATTAATCTATTGCCATATTATACAATATTATTAGTGAAACATGTAGCAGTTTGGGTTGTGGATTTTATCTTGTGATAATTTTCTCACAAAAAGCCATAAAGTAAAAACACATGTTCCCAAGAGTGATGAAGAGCAACTTGATGCTACTTTATGTCTGCATGCCCATATGCAAAATTAAATTGATGCTACTCCAAATAATTAAAATTCCACACACTATTGGACATGCAGTGATATAGCATAGCAAATATTTAATTTTTTCTTACTAGAATAAAAAGGATAGATAAATTTTTAACTGCTTATGATTTGAGCATTAAGGAAGACAGTCAGGCAAGGTTTTCAAAGGTTCAGTCCTTCAATGGTGCTAATATCAATCTGTAAAACTATAGTTATCCTCTCCAAAAAAATATTCGGTACTATTTTATTATTAACAAGATTCTCTCTCAGCTGGGCCACATTTGCTGGTGAATTCATTCCAGTTTTGTAAGATAAAACTCCAAGATCTCGTGGACAACATTCACAGAAACTGGAGGCAAGAAAGACACATAAGGTCATTTATCCTACCCACCTGCAAATGCCAATGAAAAGCTGAAAAGCAAAAGCCGGTTTTGCATCCAAAATTAAAATCACAGTATTTAACACACGAAGAATGACCCAGAAAATCTGGCTATTAATATGTTTCACAAAATACAATGATGCAGTCTTTTTATCAAAATGGAAAACATCAGGTAAAAATAGAACAAAATGAAATTCACAGTAAGGCTATTCTCTATCTTACCACCTCTCTCAAAGAAATGGACATAAATCCTCAAGGCAAAGGCTAACTCCAAAGAGTTCTGGACCACCTGCCTACTGTGTAGTCTGCTACTTGAATGGCCCTTGGCTTTCCTGAGAGTTTTAGTCACCAGGTTTAAAAGGCTCCCTTTTACCCCCAAGTTTTTACTTTCAGCCAAAATGAACAAGCAAACAGCTTGAGAACAGCTGTGAAGCCTGCTTGACTTTCATTATGTACATCTGTGATACCAGCATTAAGTCCTGCCTAAGGTTCCATCTGGACTACATACAAATAGTACAGTTGAAATGCTTTTTACATGGTACAAATACAGCAAATGCAATGAAATTTGCTCAGATCTAAATGGATGGAAAAATCTGTTCAAATGCTCTATTTCACCACTTGGTATTAGAGTCAATAGGTAAGAAATATACAAGTTCTGCAAGTTCTAATAAAAGTGAATCCACAAAATTTGGGAATTCATTAAAAACAAACAAACAAAAACCTCGTTAAAAGAAAAAAAAATCAATATAAAGTAAAGGACATTGGTGAGCTGCAGTAGTAATCTAAGAGAAAGTGTGTAAATTGGCTCTTGATGAGATTAGGGTGTTTCCTAAACCATTCTCAGGGACACACCAACTTCAAGTGTATCTAAGTTGTGATCTATTCAATTAGGAGATAACAAGACCAAGATAATGTCATTATCTCTCTCACCTTCAGTTTCCTCATCTATAAAATAGGAATAATAGCATCTGTTTCACAAGGTTGTAAAAATCGAATGAGATAATATATAAAAAATGCTTTGTAAACTTTAAAATGCAATATACTGCCTATCCATATTATAAGCTTTTTCTGTTGGAGTACAGATAGAAATTTGTTCCTGCGACAAGTTGCTATCCTGCTATTATTTTTCTGTATTTAATATTGTACAGATCACTGAATGGTAGACAAAATAACTACCTTTCTGTAATTAAATAAAAGTTATTAGGATGTAAGGTTATCTTTAGGGCTCACTAAAAATGTCCGTGGCACAACTTTAATAGCAGACAGGTCAACAAAGATGACATACATCTCATCTTGTTCCTACATGACTCTGATTTCCTCTACAAAGTCTATATGTTTTGAAAGCTTTCCATTCTGTACACCTTGGAGAAAAATATTTGATAAGGCAACTTCTATTGAAAATGTCCTCATAAGTCAATGCTATAGTCAAAAAATTGGGGTAATAGTTCAATCTTATTCTAGTACAGTATTTGACTGACTTATCTGAAATATTCTGGTGTGCATATGTATATGTATATAAATACAAATATTAAAGAAATCATATAGATAGAATTTGTCATTTGTTAGTTCATGAAAGACCAGTAGTATTTAATTTGTAATTTTAGTCACAAAGTCCTATCTTAATTATTATTTAATAGATGCTTAGATTTTTTGGCTTATATAATTGTTACATCCTCACAAAATCTATGATGATCATTAAGTTTGGGCTCTTCAAGAAAAGACAGGCAGGTAATGTTGCACAGTGGACAGAAAACTGGAATAGAGCAGGCAGATGTGAGTTCAAGACTCATCTCAACCACCTGTGTGATCAGTCACTAAGAAAAAATGCCTATAATTGATAGGGGGAATTTTTTCATTTTAGAAATTCCTTACACTTTTAAAAAAAATTTTATTTTATTTAATAATAACTATATTGACAGAATCCATGCCAGGGTAATTTTTTACAACATTATCCCTTGCACTCGCTTCTGTTTCGATTTTTCCCCTCCCTCCTTCCACCCCCTCCCCTGGATGGCAAGCAGTCCTATATATGTTAGATATGTTGCAGTATATCCTAGATACAATATATGTTTGCAGAACCGAACAGTTCTCTTGTTGCACGGGGAGAATTGGATTCAGGAGGTAAAAATAACCCGGGAAGAAAATCAAAAATGCAAATAGTTCATATTCATTTCCCAGTGTTCTTTCTTTGGGTGTAGCTGCTTCTGTCCATCATTTATCCATTGAAACTCAGTTAGGTCTCTGTCAAAGAAATCCACTTCCATCAGAATACATCCTCATACAATATCGTTGTCTCAGTGTATAATGATCTCCTGGTTCTGCTCATTTCACTTAGCATCAATTCATGTAAGTCTTGCCAAGTCTCTCCATATTCATCCTGCTGGTCATTTCTTACAGAACAGTAATATTCAATTTATTCAGCCATTCTCCAATTGATGGGTATCCATTCATTTTCCAGTTTCTAGCCACTACAAACAGGGCTGCCACAAACATTTTGGCACATACAGGTCCCTTTCCCTTCTTTAGTATCTCTTTGGGATATAAGCCCAGTAGAAACACTGCTGGATCAAAGAGTATGCACATTTTGATAACTTTTTGGGCATAATTCCAGATTGCTCTCCAGAATGGCTGGATTCGTTCACAACTCCACCAACAATGCATCAATGTCCCAGTTTTCCCGCATCCCTTCCAACATTCATCATTATTTTTTCCTGTCATCTTAGCCAATCTGACAGGTGTGTAGTAGTATCTCAGAGTTGTCTTAATTTGCAAGAAATTCCTTACACTAATGGAATTGCAGATCAGTCCCTATCTCTCAGGATAATCTTTTGGTAATTTCCTCCAGAAATTACCAAGCCCTCAATCACCATCATAAACCCATCTGGTTCCAGAACAAATAAGCATAGCATTTGTTAGGTATTTCTTTGTGGAAATGCTGTTATGGGTACTTCTTGTGAAGAGTCTTGTGATAGCTTTTTCATAGATTTTATTCAGAGGCAAACTACTTGGGGTAACATTCCACAAATTCAATGCTATGTACCTGTAATTGGTCTTTACCATTACACTGTTAAATAATAATTCTTTAGGTTTTTGACCTGTTTATTTTGTGTTATAGGAATTTCCATCAATGATTAATCTGCTTAAATGAGATCTGCAGCCAGAGACCTAAAAAACGACCTTTAAAAAATGTAATCAACCAATCAATATTATTGGTTTATTAAATGCAACTTTTTGTCAACTTATGTTAAGTAATGAGTATGCAAAAAGAGACAAAAGACAGCCTCTATTCTCAAAGACCTAAAAATGTATTCAATAAATAAATAAAAAAGAAATGCACTTTCCATTTGCAATATGTCTAACATGAAAACTTAAGTCCATCTCCCCCTCCCCCCCCCCAAAAAAAAGTACAGGATACATAAATAGGGCAATTCTATTATGACTTCATTAAATTTATTATATATATCTTTAAAAGCAAAATATAATACAAGTGGTCAGTTCCTTATACATAATCCTTTTGTATGTTGAAATGCTTATGCATCTTGATGACTGCTATATTTGCAACGGAACATTTTAAAAATTCATTCTTACAAGAGATCTCTTTTCAAGGCTCAGCTCAGGGATAGCCACTTTCATGAAGGTAGCACACTGTTCCCCTCTGAAAGTGTTATTTTGTCTTGTCTTTCAATTTTCTTTTCCCAGCATACTGCTCAGAATTCTTTGTCCCTGTCAAATTTTGTACCATTTGATGCTTATCTGGGCATATATTATAATGTACCACCTCAATATTCCATATTTGGAATGTTCTTCTTTCTTACCTCTATTTTTCCTTCAAGGTTCAGAATTAAGTACTGGCTCCTTCAACAAGCCTTTCTTGATTTTCTTAGACCCTTTGCTCCCTCCCTAAATTACTCTTGCCTGTTTTATATATAACTTGAATTCACCCAACAGTGAACATATTATAACTCCTAAATAGAACGTAAATTTCTTAAGGACAAGAATTTGTACACTATGTATTTATATTTCCAGTGCCAAGCAAAAAGCCTGGCATATAAGACACTTAATAAATACTGGTTGACTAACTAATTGGCTGCATGTCATATTGTTGATTTATAGTGAACATGTAGCCCATTAAAACCTTCAGATCTTTTTTTGGACAAATTATTATATAACCCATGCTGCTCTTATCTTATATGTGGGAAGTTGACTTAAAAAAAACCCAAACAAACAACAGGAATAAGATTTATATTTATGCTCATGTAATTTTAGTTCAATAAATTCAGTCCAATGTTCTTTTTTTATATCATGATGCTAGAGTATAAGCTATTCCTCCCAGGTTTGTATTATCTGGAGAATTTGATATAAGTTATCTTTTAAGTTTATCTAAATAAGGGCTTCTTAAACTTTCCCCACTCATGACCTCTTTTTGCCTGAGACATTTTTATGTAACTCCCAGGTATGTAGGTACATAAAACAGATATAGCAAATCAAATATTTACTGCTAATAAATTATAATTTAGCAACTTTATATTCAATAAGACCTCATATGGGGTCTCAAATAACAATTTAAGATGATGGCATCTAAAAGATTGATTTCATCAATAACAATATTATATAACCCAGAATGAAAGACAGAGTCAAGCAAAGCTTTACTGGAGAACTGTTAAGTTGATAATGAACTCTTGAGTTAAGCCATTCAAGCCAATTCTGAGTCCTTCTAATTGGTTAACATCTAGCTCAAGATTCTTTCTATTTCCCTTAAGAACAGCATAAAAGCTTTCTTGTGAAGTTCCCTCCATCTCTGTGATCTATTCCTCCAATTGATAAGTTTCTCCTCTTCAGACCCTCCTTTAGAGAAAGTACCAGTAATAGCTACAAGCATTTCTAACATGGATTAGTTCTGACTCTCCAAACTACTGTTCCACCCAGCCCCTATGTAGGTGCCCCTGTCTTCTTTCCCTCTCCATTTTATGTGTGGTCTTCTCCACTAGAATGAAAATTCTTTGAGGGCAGGGCTTGTCTTTTTGTTTATATTTGTATTCTCAGTGCTTAGCATGGTATTAGGCAGTAGTAAGACTTACTAAACGTTTTTATCCAATCCAAATTTCTTATCTTATCAAATAGATGACTCACTAAAGAGTAAATTCTACCTACAACAATCTAATCTAATAGGTTAGTAGATAAATTTTTTAAAAAATGAAGCAATTGTTTACTAATCATTTCTCTTAAAAATGATAAAAATTTCCCCCAGAAATAGAAGTCAAATTCACTTTCTTATACTTTTCAAACTCCTCCTCTCTTTCGCTTCCTTTCCCCTCTCCTTCCCTTCCCTCTTCTCTCTCCTCTCCTCTCCTTTCCTGTCTTCTCCTGTCCTCTCTCTCTTCCTTTCTCCTTTTTTTTTTTTTTTTTTTTTAAAGTGGGACATTTGCTCTTCTCCAGTCCTGGGCTACCTCTCCCATTTTCCATAGTGTTGCAGATTTCATTAATTGTGGCTCAGCAAACATATGCACCAGTTCCTTCTGGATCTCAAAATGCAATCCATCTACACCAGGTGACTTGAATTCATCAAAGGCAGTTAGGTACAATTTTATATTCTAAATCTAATCTTTTCAAACAATAACTAAAATCTAAGTAGATAGTAAACTCTATCTTATTTATGCTGGATTTTGATTCACTATTAGCTTTACCTTTGTTTTGTTTTCTTTAGTCCAGATTTCATTACAGAGAAAACAAATAAAATGAGAATTCAGTCCCTCTTATTTTTTTTCTCTATTGTCAGTTATCATCAGTCCCCCCATATTTCAAGATGTGATACTGTCTCTTCTATAGTAAATTTTTTCTCCCAAACTGAAAACTTTAATTTTTACAAAGTTTAAAAAATGTATTAAGCTAAAAAGATGACTTCCAACCAACTAGCTTTTGATGAAGGCAGAATACAATGGAACCATCACTTCTTTTATTCTATCACTATAATCTCTGATTGATCTTGAGGTCATTTAAGATCTGACATGTCTTCTTTACATTATATATGTTGTCTTTCCCATCCTGTACTTCTATTGTTGAGATTTTTTTTTAAAAAGTAAATTGCAGAGTTTACTATTATTGCTCTTAAATTCCATTATTCTTTTAAAAGCATATAAAGAATTGGTTTCAAAGTCTGAACGACCTAGGTAAGTTTAGATACTGTCTTTCACATACAATAGCTTTCACAAATAATCACCCAACTCATCTTGAGGGTGGTCATCCGAAATGACCCTGAAACCTAACATAAGCCCAAAGCAAAAATAAAAGCCAGTCTAGTGCCTGTCAAAAATGGAAATAAGGTTATCATGGCATGAATTGCTCTTAATGATCTTATACTGATTTTCAGTGCTTTAAAGTGTCCATTTATTAATCTAGTCTAAAAATTTTCTCTGTAACCTAATGGTTCACTGGTTTTTAAACTGGTAGAATCCATATTCTTCACTATTTAAAAAATCAGGATGTTTTGCCTAGCAACTTTTTCCCAGAATTTCCCTGAGATTTCTTAAAGATCATAATCTTTAGAGAGTGGCTTAGTGATCGTAGCTATGACTGCTTTCAATATTTTGGAGATAATTCACCTTGATGTCAAGACAAATCCATAAAAAGCAGCTAAGGGGCTCTTTTGCCATCTTTTCGGCTATTTTTGGTTCCAATAATTCAAAACTATGTATTTTACCATTCTTAGTCTGATCTTCCTCAGTGACAGACAAGAGGGAAACTAAAAAGCAGTTCACAGTTTAAATTTCTTTTTCCTCATGAAAATATTTCTTTGGTTTCTATTTTATTTACTTTTGGTGTCTATTCACTTATCGGTTACAATTATTTAATCTATGAACATATTATATTCCCTAATTGAATGTAAATTCTTTGAACTCAGAGATTGTCTTACTTTTGTATCTTCTCCATCTAACAGTCTGCCTGGTACATAGCAAGTATTTAATATTTGTTGAGACTGATCTTCAAATAGCAATTCTTTCTTTTTCTTGTTGCTCTTTTGTTATTTTTAGCATTTTATTGTAACCATAGCTAATTCTGGGCTTTGATTTTCTTGATTGTGTTCTTCTTTGGCGACCCTTGAGCTCACTTCAAGAAATCTTTGTATAGTTGTATCAATCTCTTTAATTGTTTCTCCCTTTCATGATACTTAGAACCAAAATGGACACTAGCAATCATCTAGTCTAATCTCTTCAATTTTCAGATAAAGAAAATCCTTTTCTGGAAGGTAACTAAAATTGAGAAAATGTGAAGTGATTTGTTCCAGATAGTGAAGAACATACTGCAGATGCGAGGAGGTCTTCCACCTCCTAAGCCAGAACTAGAACTTTTAAGGACTTAAATTTTTTTTTCAATCTTAAATTCTGCCTTTTGGGAGTAGGAGTAGTAGTGAGAAGTCCTGTGATATATCTTTTGGTTGGCCTGATTATGAAAACCGATTTTTAAAAAACTATATAAGAATGAGAATTCCAGAATTCCCTGATACTATGATAAAGCATCAAACCTTTGTTATACCACATCCAGAAATAATATTTAAAATGGCAACACATGTAAGTCATCATCTAGCAAAGTGGAAACATATCCAAAGAGAATTCTGCAAATAAATTGTTCTCTTTTAAAAATAATCTCCTTGTCTTTGTCTCAGTTTTTATCTACTGTCACAAAAGAACAAAAGAGATGTGATGATTTTTATCAATGATTTTCTACAAGTAATACTCTAAAAGAAACAGCAACTAAAGAGAATCACAGTATTACATAATATCAGATTTAGAAGAAAGTTCACAGTTCTCCAGATCCAATCAATACCAATTACCTTTAGGACCCTGAAAAATTAAAAAAAAAATCTCAAAAAATGTATAATGATCATTAAAAAAAAAGAAATCATTTTAAAGGTTTTTTGAGTTTTTTCTAAGTTTATAATTAATACTCAATCACAGGGAAAATAAATAATGAAACATGTAAATACAGACATTCCTTCATATGAAATGTAATATTTAAGTTGAATAAATCAAATTTTAAAAACTGAAACATATTAAATGCACTAGTGGGAATTTTCTAGAGAATCCATTAGTAACAACAAGAAATCTTTTGCAAAGAGAATAGTGACACTAATTTATGTTTTGTTGAAAGTGAAAATTATCTAATTTTCTAATTATCTAATGGTCCTTTCAGAGTTGAATTTCATTTCAAATTCCTTTTTTTTCATTTTTCTGTCAGAATAGCAAAAGGGTATTCATTAAGAAGGAGGAAAAATTAGGCAGGATCAGGCGAAGTATAATCACTAAAAACCACATCTTGGAAGGCTAGCTAAAAGAAGAGAAGACTGAAGGAGGACTGGATTGCTTTCCTTTGGTATCTGAAGGGCTTGTAGCAGAGGAATTAGATTTTTTTTGGGGGGGGGGCAGGGCTTGTAAAGTCTGCCATAGCTCTCTGGAGGCCTCAAGAACAGCCAGAATCAGGATAAGTCAAAGTCCTTAGTCTTTAGGGGGAGAAGGGAAGGAGACAGAAAAACTGACACAAGCTCCCCACCAACCTTTCTCCTCTTCATCCTGCTAAAAATGAGTCTGGCTTGTCTCACACCATCCTCTAATTCTTCCTGTGATTATCGGTAAACATCAAACATCAAGCTCGGAACAATGAGAAGGGCCATTTTCCTAAACATATGCTAATAGAATCACTGTCCAAAAGGTAATGAGCTCTAAGTGCTCAGTTGTCTGATTCAAGAACACCTTTTAAGAGGTTCAGCCTTTACAGGGTCTCCTTTAGAAGTGGACTGTCAGAATTTCATTTTCTAAAAGCCTATTAATCCTCATGAGATGGTTTCCCTTCTTGAATCTCCAGGGTTATAGCATCACAGGATTGAACTGCAAGGGATGTTAAGAGGTCATTTAGTTTTCCTTGCTCATTTTACAGATGAGAATACTGAGACCTAGGGATATTGTAACATTGGCCCATGGATAATAATCATAAGAGGTAGAACTTGAACTCAGATCCATTGACTTCAGCAATAATGCTTTAACCTGATCATAGCTTTTTTTTTTTTTTTTTTTTAGTTTGATTATTTTGGCAAAGTTTGGATTGCAGTAGAAGTCATAAGTTAGGGAGGGCATTACAATAGAGTTTAGTGATAAAAGTGTGAACTACAGTGGTGTAAAAGATATTGAGAAAATACCTAAAGAAGGACTTTATTTAAAAAAGGGGGGAATTAAGGGAAGGTTGGTTGTTTTCTAGGAAGATCATGAATTTTACGTTAGATGTCTTTATGGTACTGGCAGCATGTTCAGTAGGAAGAGAGAGAGAGAGAGAGAGAGAGAGAGAGAGAGAGAGAGAGAGAATGAGAATGAATCTCTTCCCTCCCAATCCTTCACTAAATACTGTACTTTGCTTGGACTTCTTGCATGCATTGCAATGCCTTTTTCATTACACTTATTTGTGTATCTTTCCTATTAAATGATAAGCTCCACTAGGGCAGGTACAGTACCTTTTAAAAAAAAAAACATTTTTTTTTTCCCCAGAGCTTCCAATCCTTTGCACTTAAGATATATTTTTTGAGTTGTCATTGAACTGAATGGGATGTGACCTGTGTTTAGATAGTGGTAACTATATGCATAGTAAGGAAAGATGTCAGTCGAAATATTAATAAAATCAAAGTATTTATTAAGCATTTACTATATGTCAAATATTGTTCTAAGCACTAGGGATACAAAGAAGGTAAAAACTATTCTTGCACTCAAGGGCTTCACAATTTAATTCAAGGGAAAAAAAAAACAAAAAAACTATGTTATAAAAACAATTGCATAAATGTTTATTTACTGCTCTTTAAAAACACATACTAAATGTTGAGGATACAAGACAAAAATTAAACAACTCCTACCTTTAAGGAGTTTTGCAACATTTTACTTGGGGGAAAATAACATGTCCATAGATAAGTGAACACAGGCAGTATGGTTTTGTGGAAAGAATGTTCACCTTGGGTCAGGTTTAAGTTTTACTTCTGACATATATTAGTTATGTAGCCATTGGCAAGTCTAGAAATTTTATATGGAAGAGTTTTCACAATAAGGGTACCATCTACCAGTGAAATCACATGTCTGAAGCTTCCCCTCCCCTCTCCAATAATGTAAAACACAGAATATGGAAAACAAAGAGGAATAAGTGAAGTTTTCTACTTTCATGGAGTTTATGAAACATGGAATTAAGGGCACTGTACTAGGTTCTTTGAGAAATTTAATACTACAAATATATCTTTTTTTAAACCTGGCAGGCTAGCAAAGTGACAAGAGAGCCAGGCTTCAACAGGGCTCGAGTCTCATCTCAGATACATTGTGATTCTGGGCAAGTCATTTATGCTTTTCTACAATTATTTTAAATGAAATTTCTCGTTCTATCTTTCGCTGCTGGGCTTTGTCAGTTATAAATAGAAAAGCTGATGATTTGTGTAGATTTATTTTATATCCTGCAACTCTGCAATTGTTTTGAGTAGTTTTTAGATAATTTTCTAGGTTTTTCTTAGTATCACATCATCTGCAAAGAGTGATAGTTTAATCTTCTCATTACCTATTCTAATTCCTTTAATTTATTTTTCTTTTCTTATTGCTAAAGCCAACATTTCTAATACAATATTGAACAATACTGGTGATAATAGACATCCTTGTTTCACTCCTGATCTTATTGGTAATATCATTTACATTTATGCTTTTAATAATCTGGAAAAGGTAGGGAAGGGAATACACATTTATTACATGTTAGGCACTATGCCAAACACTTTACAAATATTTCATCTGATCTTCACAATAACCTTAAGAGGTAAGTGCTAATATTATTGCTATTTTGCAGTTGAGGAAACTAAGAGATCAGAATTGAGTGATCTGCCCAGGATCTCACAGCTAGTAAATGCCTGAGGCCAGAGTTGAATTCCAGTCTTCTTGACTCCAAACTCAGCACTCTGTCTACTCCTGCACTTATTTGCCTAAGAATTGTCTTTATGCAATTCTCTAAGATTATTAATTAAAGAAAAGGTACTGAATTATACTGGAGGATAGAGGAAAGTTTCCTCATACAGATGTTCCCTGTATCAGTGAAATCAAGGGCTTTGTCTCTATGCCTTTTTTTAAAAACCAGATATGAAGAGGTGAGTTTAGATGTCAACAACAACTATTAAAAAAAAAAAAAAAACAACCCACAACCTAAGCGTTCACATCAAATAATTATTTTGATATTGGAGGGAGCAAAAACAATCTAGTACAAAGAATGATAGAACTTGGAGCCAGACAACTTAAGTTCAAATTCTAGCTTGTGAACTTATGAACTATAAAATGTTGAGCAGACCAATGATTAGAACTTCTTTGAACTTCAATTTTCTCTTCTGCAATGTGAGGAAGCTGAACTCAAAGACTTCTCAGGTCCCTTCTGCATTCAAATCTATGATCCTATAAATTATTTTCAGAATTGTTTGCTCTGGTATGTATAATTTCACAAATCGAAGGGAGAAGTACTACCATAAGGTAGAATTTTCAAATATTTTTGCCTGTATAATGACTTAAAATGAGGGACTGACCTGGTATTCATTCTAACAAGTTTAATTTCAATCAATTTTTATTCTGGGCATAAGAAAATTCTTACTAATTGAATATGATGGGCTCCCTCTGGTGGTTAAAATAAACTTGTAATTTTCACATACACATCAGAAAAGAATTTAGGGATGCCTGTATTTTATTTTATTTTATTTTTGCTATTATTTAAATAAGAGAGAATACCTGGAATTTAAAAGCATTTTAAGATATACTTTACATATATAATCAGATTTGATCATCTACTATCTTGTGAGGTAAGAGTAATTATCATCCCTACTTCATAGGTGAGAAAACTGCAGTTGAGAAAGATTATATGCTTTTAGCACACAGGTGATTTGATAATAACTGATTGAGGTAGGATTTTCTGATGGTAAGTCCAGCATTCTATTGACTACACTATCTAGTCATATTAGTTTTAATTTGGGTGGGGTCATATTTTTGTTCTTATAATTCATTTTCTTCATCTGTCAGTGTTAAATGAACCACACATGTTAAAATACAGCGATTTTATCACTCAATAATATTTCCAAATTTGACAAAAATTACTTAGTCCACTTAATCATGAAATAAAGTAAAATGTAATTGATTACTTTGACTTTTGCTATACATAGAGGAGTTGAAAAATGTGTGTCCTTAAAAAGAGTTCAGTGTACACTGAATGTACTGTTTTTCTTTTAATTTCTTTTCTCTTTTTTTAAGAGATCTAAAATGTGTTTAGAATATCAGAAAGAGCATATTCCTTTCTGTAATATACACTATTACCTAAAACTCAGGTGTGAACTTTTCTTATGCCTATCTTGTGAAGTTGATAGTATGAATTTTTTTTTTTCATTTTGAGGAAAGTGAGATTCAGAGTTTAAATGATCAAGATCAGATATCTGGCAGGTTTCAGGGTCAGAACTGAAATCTTGGTACCTGACTACAAAGATTGAGAGCTCTTGCCACTATGCTATTGCCTTATGTACTTCTAGTGAAGGAAAGAATCACATAATTAGAAGGATCCTTAGAAATTGTATAATTTTGTTTCCTCTTTTTGCCAATGATGAAATGAAGATCCAGTCAAGTTAAATCCTATAGCCAAGATCATAAAGCACCAATAATCTGACATTCTCAGGTTAGGAAGAGAATTCTGGTCTTCTGCATCTTACTTCAGAGTTCCTTCTTCTATACCACACTACACAAACTCTTTCTTTGTAATGCAAGGATAGGTCAAAGTAACAGTGCAAAATGAAACATTAGAGATTTGGGAAGGGAGAGATCACATCTACTCAGGAAGGTCAGACTGGCTTCCATGGAAGGGACAGCTAGTGAGTTATATCTTGAAAGAAAGGAAGAGTTTCAATGGGTGAAAAGGAGGAAGAAGTCTATTATTACTATATGAATGGATGTGCAAATGCATTGAGGCAAAGACTTCTGGGAATGGCTAGTAGTAGTTTGGCTAGGATGTAGAGAAGGGCAATAGTACAAAAAGAGTCAGATTATTGGCAACACAGAAATAATAAATATAAATTGTACATTTTTACTCAAATCCTATAAAGGGAATGGGATTGCAGCTGGAGGCAACAGGTCAACAGGCTTAATATCATGACCAAACATGAAAGGCTTATTTGAAAAGATGGAATATTGTAGAAAATGTACATGATGAAAAAATGTAAACCAAGTCCATACAGGCCACCAAATAAGTTAAATGATTATAGAAAAGCAATTCAAAGTTAAGACAACAGAAGTTTAGAATGAAAATAAAAAGCTTATAAGTAAAGGAAATAAAGTTCTTCAAAAAAGTAAAGGAAATTCAGAGAGAGAAATTAGGAAATGCAAAGCATTATGGTGCAGAGGTCTCACCTCTTTACTCTTAACCTTTAACATCTCTGTTACAGTAGAGCTCTTCACATGCCACTATATCTATGTAATTTTAGTGTCTCTAAGTATATCAATTGTAGTAGTTAAAGTCAAAATAATTAATAGAAAACATATAGGTAATAATGCTCAAAGTGATTTATTAGTCAAAGGAAAATTACTTGTAGTCCATGATATATAATTGAAGTGTTACTCTCTATAGGGAAAAAAAAAATGACAATCTTGAATCACTTTTTAAAGTGTGCTCATTTTAAAGGATAACTGATTTCAATGGTATAATGAATCTCCAGGTGTTGGAATCTTTACAAACTGCTAATTCATTAGAGTTGAAGTTTTGGGCCAGAACCTGAAACAAGGTACTAAGTAGAACTAATTGATACAATGCTTGTGTTTACACCTTTACTCATTGGAATTCACAAGTATGGGAGATTTACAAAGTAAACTTTGTAACTTTGTGAATTCACACCTCCCTTGAAGCTTTTAGGGCCACAGAGTACTCTGGGAAGAAACCCATAATCTCTCTCTTTAGCATCCCACCTCCCAACTCTCCTCCAGAGTCATTCCAGTAAACTGACCTGGAGCTCCAGAGGAAGGAGAAGGCCAGAAAGAGCAGAAGAATCATGGCCTCATGTCTTATTTCAAGTATTTCAGAAGAGCTCAAGTGCTCTATCTGCCTAGAGTTGCTCACAAATTCCATGTCAATAGCCTGTGGTCATAATTTCTGCGAAGACTATATCCTCAAGCACATTCAATTGTCTGGCAGCTGTAGCTTTCCATGTCCTAAGTGTTGGACAGTTTCTGACTTGAAGAATCTCTGGCCTAATCAACAACTATGCAAAGTAGTACAGTTCTTCAAATTGGTCCATCTGCCTTTGAGAAGAAGCCTGAATCAGAAAAAAGTGATGAAGACAAAATTCTATGAGGAAATCACTCTGGATCCTAAAACTGCCCATCCTGGAATCATCTTATCTGCAGATAGGAAAACAATGAGAGGAAACGATGCATGGAAGAAGTTGTATTGTGATATGGAACAATCTAATCAAGGTAGTCCTGTTCTAGCAACTCAAAGCTTCAAGTCTGGGAAAGATTATTGGGAAGTGACAGTGGGAAACAGTTCTGCTTGGGATGTTGGTCTTTGTGAGAACTCTGTAAAAAGAAAGGGAATAGTTCCACCATGTTGTTCTACTGGATACTGGCTTTTGAGTCTGAGACAAAATTATTATCTAATCTGTACCATACCTAGGACCAGAATTCCCTTAACAAAGAAACTCTACAAAGTGGGGATCTTTCTGGATTATGACATGGGAGATATAGTGTTTTATGATGTAGACAGGAGATGTCATATCTATACATTCACCAGCTCCTTTTTAGAGCCTCTCATTCCTATATTTTCTATTGGCTTCGACTCCAAGAATGAAAATATTTTGTTGCTAGACCCAGTATCAGATGAGGCTGAAGAAACCCTAGAGGATGTGTATAATATTTGCCTGGAAACTTTCTTCAGAGAGGAACCCAGCCTGTGACCACTATACATTACTCTTTTCCCCTTCTATATTGTGATGAACTTCATTTTGGGAGTAGAGAGTTTTGTTATTTTGTAATATTCCTGCAATGAACTGCATATAAGAGAGAGGTCAGTATAAGATAGATTGAAGGTCAATACTAGAGAGACAGAATTTGCTCCATAAAGTATGTGAGTTTAGAAAATTCAAGAATGAGGAAGTTTATTTCCAAAAAAGAGATGGAAAGGACCATGATCCACTAAAGAATCAAATAAACATAACAAAATTATAAAGATCAAGCAAGACTCAAATGAAAACATATGAGAAGACAACTTGGTATCAGTGGGAGATCTACAGATGTTTTATGATGCACATGTTTTGGGCTTTCTCAATCTATTGATCAATTATGCTGATTTCCCCTTTCTAATTGAGATTTATAGAGAGATTTGGCTCTCTAAAAGCCAAATAAACCATTATTTGTTTTATGGAATGACTCTGGAGGAGAGTTGGGAGGTGGAATGCGAGAGAGAGGGATTATGGGTTTCTTCCCAGAGTGCTCTGTGGCCCTAAGAGCTTCAAGGGAGGTGTAAATTCACAAAGTTACACAGTTAACTTTATGAATCTCCATTACTTGTGAATTCCAATGAGTAAAGGTGTAAACACAAGCATTGTATCAATTAGTTCTACTTAGTATCTTGTTTCAGGTTCTGGCCCAAAACATCTCAACTCTAATGACTTAACAGTTTGTAAAGATTCCAACACTCCACAATGAATAAATCCCCTCTATCACTGCAAATCCATACCTTCTTTATAACTATGAAAGTTATAAACAAGTTGTAAATTACTTGTTTAAAGAAGTAATGTCCCACAAACAGAAAAAAAGGGGGGGGGTCCTAATCCATATGTAAGGATTCCCTTGACTAAAATGAGTTAGTTTTAAAATGTAACATTCTCTTATGTTTTATTGTACTTTGTTTATTTTGTTAAATATTTCCCCATACATTTTAATCTGGCTTGGGTAGCTGTGGACCATGCATTTGATACTTCTGGCCTGGAGCACTTGGAGCTAAAGTGACTTTAGGGTCACACAGAGAATGTGTATCAGTTAGGGCTTTGAGACCTATTCTTTCTACCTTATTCCATTCTTCTTATATAGCCTCTTACACTGCCAATTCTGAAATGATTAATCCTTTAGTACATTAAGTTTATCTTAGGTTATTTCTCTAATTCCACAAATTGATTTAGTCACTGGAGCAATCTAACACTTTCTCTTTTAGTGAAGTGAAAAATTTCTCACCCTCTTATTTCAGATTAGAACTTAATTATGGACACATTCTCACTGATTAATCTTTTTTTATCCTTTGGCTCATTTACAAAATATAGAATGGACTTGCTTACAGAATTGGAGTTTGTCATTCTAAATTTTATTCCTGTTTATACTGCTTAATGGAAGCACGTGGAAGCTGAGAAAAAGGAGAATGGGAAGAAAAGGATGGAAGTTGGATGAGTCTGTCACAGATGTTAATTTTGCCCAATTTTTATCAGGTTGCAGTAAACTAAGGTAATATTCTATGGAAAATAAGAGTAATTAAAGCACTGATAATAGGAAAATGGACAATTCTTCATCTAAAACAAAAGGTTTTTTCACCTAGGAGGCCAGATATCCTTAGTTTCCAGGGAGAAGTCATCATCTATTGGAGGGAGCAATAGAATGCAGCCATTTCTGATTGCTGTCTTTCTCATAAGGATCTTGGAGAAATCACTTTAATTCCCTAGGGTTCAGTTTCTTCGTATGAAAAGCTCCCTTCTGGCTCTGTAGCTATGATACCATATGCTTGTAGAGTGCAAACACTGATTTTTGTCTTGTCAGAACACAAATCATTAGAGAATGGGCTTCGTGAGCTCCATTTAAGAGGAAACACTAGAGGGACTCTCATTTAACTCTGTTTTGAATCCACAAATGATACAATACTGTTTGAATCTACAAATGATAATATACATATTGTTTAAAAAGAAATGTACCAGTAAACAGGAAAAAGGAAATTAATCTGCATGTAGTAACTAACTTTAATATTTCTATGAATTTCCAAAACATTTACAGACATCATTTTTGCCAATTCTTTAAACAATACAATAATATAAAGGGTATTTAATCAAATGTATTGAAGTGCAGTGAGAAAAACATGGTGCTGGGATTCTAAAGGCCTGGGTTCTTGTCAGTGGTTCAAAGATTTAGAGCTGGACAGGGCTTTCATTGCCATTTGATTCAATCTTGTTTTAACAGATGGTATAGAGGGTAAATTATTTCCCTGAGATCATACACATAAATGCCATAGGCAGGAGTAGAAACCAGGTACTCTGATTCCAAATTCAGTCCTTTTCCCAATATCCCTAAGTTGTCTCCACACCCAGCCATTAACAATGTGATATTGGATAGATCACTTACTATTTTTGAGCCTCAATTTCCTAAGGAGATTAGAGTATATAAGTTTTAAAATTCTACAACTGTGAACCAGAAATGACTCACCTATATAATTCCTTAATTAAGTGAGGCCAAAATGAGATTATGCATTCCATAACACTTCCAAATTGTCTATCTGAAACCACAAACTCTTGTACATCTGTACCTAAACCACTATGTCTTCATAATTCATAAAATAAGTGTAACTTGATGGTACTTTGACATTTTTATGAATAAAATATATCAGGTGATTATAAAATGCTATAAGAAACTATTTCTGGGCTTTAATGCATGAACTTTAGAGCCTTTGTTGTTGTCTTAAGTAATTAAAATTCTTATTACCAAAACTTAATAACCAATGGATTCAAATTTTGTAAACAAACAAAAAGGTTTAGACTAAGAACTATAATTAGACTGTAGGTTTGGTAAATTAATTTAATTTCAAGTGTCAACAAAATCAAGATAATTCCATGTTCAAAAAACTGCTTAAGAAAATTCTAAATAGGATCATATCACTAAAATTAAAGAGCACAAAGAACCTCTCCAAACACAGATCAAGATCAGAACTTGTTTTATATGACAATGTTTTATACACACTGGAAGGTAACTGCTCTATAGTATGTAAGATCAGTGTATATATATATAAACATATAGTATAAAGCATAAAGTACAAGCATAAATACATATAAGCACATAAGTATTTACATATATAAAATAAGAAAAAAGTTCATGGCCAACAATAGATTTATAATAAAGTATAATGGAAGGGTTGTTGTATTAGGAGATTAGTGAGGTAGGTCATAGCCTCGGCTGCTCATTTGCTTGTGACTCAAGTCAAGTTACTTTGACTCTCTGGGTCTCAGTACTCTCATTTGTAAAATGATAAGATTGAATTAAAAGATGCTAATGGTCCTATCCAAACTCTGAAACTCTATGATACCTGACATCCTTTGGGCCTCAGCTAAATTACTTCCTTTATTCGAGAGCCTTTATAATACTCTTTAATTTCAGTGCTTTCCTTCTGAGATTTTCTTCAATTTACTCTGTATATATCTCATTTGTACATAGTTGTTTTCATGTTGTCTCCTCCATCAGACAATGAACTCCTAAGATAAGGACAATTTTTTTTTTTTAAATCCTTAGGGTTTAGCAATGTTTGACACATAGTTGGTGCTTAATTAATGCTTGTTGATGGATTGAGACCCAGGATCTCCTGGCCAGAAAAATTTAAATTTCATGCAACCAGAAAATAGAAGTATATAAATCTAATTTGAGTGATTAAAATAAAAATTAAAATAAAAGTGTACAGTTATTGTAATTTTCCATGACTGAAATCAGGAAAATAAGTTAAATGGTTCTACTGAAATAGAATTCCACATAAGTCCTATTCTCAGATGTCTTTTTATGTTTGAGGACACCATGGATCTTTAAAGGATAGGTGAGAGAACACAAGTTCTTTTAGGCTATAATTTCAAACACATTACCACATGGATTATATTTCTGATTCCTAAGAACCATCCTAGCTGAGAGGTTCATCACTAGGGTCATCATGGAGTAACAATGTTTTTTGCCATTGCAACTCTTGAAGCCTATCTAGTAAGTAATAAAGACAATGTAATCTTTAACAATAGAGGGAATCAGCCACACTGACAACATGCTGAGATACTAAGGACTCATAACACATAAAATAGTTTAGATAAATATTAAAGTAAAAAAGAAAACCATAATACCCTCAAAAAATCTTATAAGCAATATCCTACTTAACATATGCCTTTAAGGACACATAGTAGCTTATAAGGAAGGCATCAGAATAGAACTTCAGTAGAAGAAAACAAAAACAAAGAGTACTCAGAATTGTTTTAAGATACCAAAAACAATAATTTAGAAGTTAAGAAACACATTATGACAGAATAAACTTGTTCTAGTTTGTAGTGTTTAGAAGGGGAATGTGGTTAAAATCTAGGTATAACAGTTTCTTTAAGTTATTGAGCTCCAAGAATAAGTATGCAGGGAGAGTCAGCTTACACATAAAGTTCAAGAGAAATAATTTCTGATAAAATCCAGTATTGAGAGATTAACTCTTTTCAGTTAGACTAAAAAAAGGTAAAGCAACGTATTGCTCTTCAATATTTCAGAAATGAACTTTAAAGTTAACTGGGTATGCATTTGGAAATATTTTCCCCTTCACAAAAATAACACCAGGTGTTGAACAACAAAAGTCTCTCAAAGGAATGATGCTGAAGGTTTTCAGTTTCTTGGTTGTTTTTTTAGAAATTTGGAAGCATTTTCATTTCCTAAATTAAAATAAAAATGAGCAACATATCAAAATTTTACTAATGATTCCAAGTAATAAAATTTTTAAAAGTAGAGAAATATTTAAAGATGATTAAATTTAATTCCTTTTTTTGAGTTACAAAGAAAAAAAAGTAGAGTAATTTAAGTTGTTTGGGGGTTCTATCACAACTTCCAAAGCAGAATTTTAAAACCACTTCAAGGGTGTTTGTAGAATCTTAGCCATATTAAGAATTATGGCTTCCAAAGTAGAAACTATTTTCAAATACTGTTTCAGCATATTACTGTTCTATACTATGAAGTGAACTTTCTATGATTATTATTGTTATTATTAATGTCCTTAATAATTCACATTTATATATTGCTTTAAGATTTATATAGCACTTTCTTCACAATGGTGCCTGGCACACAGTAAATGCCTATTAAGTGCTTTTTCATTCATTCATTCACTCATCAGCCCTGTAAAATGGAGACCATAAGTACCATTTCCATTTTTACAGGAGAGGATATTGAGGTTCAGAAGGTTGAATTATTTATCCATGATTTGTGTGGCTTAGAGAATGTCTAAGGCAAGATTCTAATTTAGGTCCTCTGTCTCCAAGTCTAAGGATCCAAAATTATGTGATAGGCAATCATTCCAACCTGCCTGCCTTTGCTTGAGGCAATTCCTCATACAGAACATTATTTACCCTCTCCTTCCACCCTCTATCTAACAAAATTGTCTAAGGCTCATCTGAAAAACTATCACCTCTCTAAAGTCTTCCTTTATTTATCCAACTTTTGCTGTCTTCTCTGCATTTACAATTATACAATATGGTTTGACAAAATGATGTACTACTGTCTTACTATCACTTTTATTTTGTATTTATAAGTCTCCCCTTTCCCATCTCTCCACTACTCCTGGATAACCTACCTTCACTTAAATGTGCTGAATGTGGAATCACATAGTTCACTCTACAAGAAAGATCACTTCCTGCTAATATTTATGTGCTACACTTTATTTCTCTCTGTCTACAAGACTTTCATCATGTTGGATTAGGCCAAAGAATCAATGTTACATAACATTTCCTTTGAGTTAAATGTTTCATAGCCTAGAATAAACAGGATTCTAGTGGCTTTATCCTTTTCATTTTTCTTAAATTGAATGTAATTAGTGAAAAGATAACAGATTTTCTTCCTTGTTTATAGGTTGCAATTATTTCTGGTCTTCCTTTGACTGAAGTGCTTATATAGTTCATTAAAAAAATGTTTTTAATAGTCTTATACACAGACTTGACTATTAACCGCTCCTACTGTCTAGTGAGTAAAAATCAGGACAACCCAATTCTTTCCCTACTAACTACACAAGTAGGAGATTTAAGCACTTTTTTCCTGTTGCAGCTCCTAACAATCCTGACACTGTGCACCAGCATCAAGGATGAGAAATGTCACTGCCAACATTTAGGTGGGCTCAACTTAAACCTGCTTAAAGCAGGAGTGGTATTTGGGCTGCTGTGGGAGTGGTGGTGACGACAATGCCGATGGAGGGACCTGTACCACTCACAAACACACTACACACACTACACACACACACACACACACACACACACACACACACACATACACACACACACACACACCATCTTTTACAGGGCTTACATTGTTATCTGATGTAGCAGTGTTGACAGAGGTTGAACTGGTGCCCGTCCTTTTGATGAGGAACGAGATGGAACGGGTGCTAGCTGGAGGGAATGTTTCCTTTTTAGGAAACAGAGAAGTAAGGTGATACATGAAAACACCGTTGGGAGTAGTATAGCTTAGGCTGCCAGTATGATTAAAGATTTCAGCTTCTAGATAGCAAAGAATACGAAAATCGGTAAAATCGATGGTCACTGTGTGGAAGAGACCACTCAAGCACTCAAAGGAAAGAATCAGATTCAGAGACATTAGTTGGTGGGCACAGACTGCGGCCACTGAGCCAATTTTAGCTGCACAGAGATTGTGTTTGGGCCTTTTGTGTTTGGCAGATTAAGTGCAAGAATTACAGAGAGGACAGGAATGAAATTGATCTAAACAGCTAAGAGGCCCAAATGCTGATCATGCCAATCAGAAACCACAGACGAGCACCGATGCCAATATAAAAACCACACTGAAAAGAAAAGCAGGAAATAGAACATGGTACTTGTTTAACCACAGGAGAAAACTGTAACCAGAGACAGGTAACTTTTTTTTTAAACAATTGGAGGAGGTGATGAAAGAAGTAATGTGAGTAGAAGTTTCATCTATGAGAGTGCTTCCAAAACTCTGAGAAGAAATGTAAGAGCCAAGGGCACAGGCAAATATTCCTTTCTATTATAGCTCAGTACATCATTTGATGATCTCATGGACTAATGAGTGGCCACTTACTTCAACTTCATCTTCTAGTATGGCTAGGGATTGGATCTGGGATTTCCCTGGGATGGGGAGTTTACAGGATGAGGAAACTCTGACTATTGCAAACTGTCAACTTCTCTGCAGCTAACATCCTTAGACCTGAGAACATGGAGAGGTTTGCACATTCTACTAAACCTGACCATTCTGAGAATGGGAATGAATCTCCCTGCAGCTATACTCCAGGAATAACTGTTGACTATAATAATAAAGCCCCAATATACCCCAAATCCTTAAAGTCTTCTAAATAAAGGATATCTATCAATCAACAAATCATATGTTAGGAAATTGATAATCCATGTACAATTTGTATATATGTTTATATAGGTAAATTTGTACATATATAACTACATATATAACGTACATATGCATATGTATGAATATACATGGAAGAAGGAAGAGATAAGAATGAAAGTTCTTTGTGAGTATATTGTTTCATATATATGTAATATATGTTCAGGTTTTAATATGTTTAGAGGTATAAAATAGATATATTTTCACACATCTATGTAGATATACATATATATGAATATATAGATTCTTTTCATGTATTTATTCAATTATTAGTTCATTTTTGTTTCAAAAGAATAACTCATTCAATAAAATTACATTTAGTTAACATTTAATTAATGTCTAATATCTGTCAACCAATGTGCAGAGCAGTGCACAAGCAAAAAGCAGGTAGATATTAGCTTCAATACTCTTTCTTCCTGGGAAGATACAAGATGAAACAGATGAGTAAACACAAGGCATTTTGAAGAGGGCAAGTGCATTAACAACTGGGGTTGGAAAAAAAAAGGAAACTTCACAGAGGAGGTGGCATCTCAACTGAGCCTTGAAGAAAAGAATGCATTGCTTGAATAGTCAGTAGATGTTCCTTTAGTATTATTGTCTTTGCTTCTCTTCTTCTATACTGTCCCATGAATTGCCTTCTGTGCATTCCCAATTTATTACTGTCTGTCTCTTTCTCTCTCTCTACACCTCTTCCCCCACTTGTTTGTTGAAACTTATCATCACAGATTTCAGGTTTTTTCTTCTGCCCATTATTTTTGCAGTCTATAAATTCTCATTTTATAATTCTCTTTCTCCTTTGAACCACTCAAGAAGAGATCCGAGGGACTCCTCTACAGGGTTCTCTGTTCATCAAGTGTTGGACCACTTTTCTTTCAGTATTTATTCATGGATGGCTAAACTTGTTTATAGATCTGATGGTTACATTTCATTCTGTTAATATCTTCTTTATCTATTTATCAGTTTATGTTTAAGGACTTTGTGTTTCCTTCTTTCTAATAATTTCAGTTTCTCCTCCATTTTCCTCAATTTCTTCTATTGTTCACCTTCTGACTCCTTCCCCTCTGATAGTGGTTTTTTTGAGACCTGGATCTCAAAATGCTTCAGCTTTTTGCCATGCTGTGCAATTCCAGGTTCATCAGTCTAGATCACTACCCCAAGTGATTTTTGGGAACCCAGTTGATGCTGAGCTCCTTCATTTAGCATTACAGCAAAGTTGCAGAGAGCCCCCTGTCTCCAATGGTGTTTTGTCCCCAGACAAACCACACTTCCTCTGTTTCTTAATTGTCTGCTCAGTACTAGTGGTTCAGAACATTGCATTATGGGGCTGATTTATGTAGTTATTTATTCTCAGAGAATATAGAGGAGGAGTGGAGATGGAGTTCAAAGCCAGACACATGTCCTGCCCCCTTGTTTCTGTTCTTCCACTTTACCACTCTCTTTTCTAGTACAGATCACTGCTGTACCCAAACATCCACAATCTGAAGCTGGGATCACCATGATACAGATTAAAAAAGGGGGAATTAGTAGATGTAGAATATGAGGGTGGGTTTTGTTGCAAGTGTGCATGTCAGAGTCTAGGATCAGTAAGTGCAGCTTTAATACCGGTATGGAGACAGTGTGGGAAAAATACTGATTGAGATCAGGGTTAAGTGCCTGTTTATTTTTTTTTAAAAATTTTTTGGATTCTGGATGCCCTAAATCATGGAGAAAGCTTAAGATCTTTTATCTTTGGCACATAATTTCTACTTTGGAGAGATCTGAGAGGTTGTAAGGGTCAGAGAAAATGTGTAGTTAGCCATCTTGCTGGCCATGTGACCCAGAAGGCATGATGAAGGAATGAGAGGTAACAATTTACTGCACATCTTTAATTGTGTACTTCTTGACTACTAAATAGAATAGTTATATGTTCACTCATTTAAGTAGATTGAGTTAAAATAACTCCTTAATATTTAGATTGTAGTTATATAGCACTAAATGTTAATCTAGAATAGACAATTGAAGGCTAGGGAAATATATAGTAGAGGAAGAAAAAAAAGCTAAAAATGGATAGTGTTAAGAAGTATCTGACAGTGAAATACATATCATTGTGCATTAGTCTTTACAAAGTTTATCTACTTTTCATGATTGCTATATTAGCAGCAAATAACAGATAAATAGGAGAAAATCAAGAAGTAAATGCCCTAAATAATGTGATTTATCAGTAAGGACAAGACAGCACTCGCATAGAAAATGAGTTCTTTCCTTTAATATTTCTTGGCTTTTTAATTTTGAGAAGACATAAATTAACTGTATTCTCTTTCAGGAACAACATAGTTCATTCTTCTGCTAATGAAGAAATTATAAGGTTAAAACATAACACTAAAGATTCCCCTGGACAGTGACTATTATCACTATGGAAAACATACTGCACTTAAAAGTTGGGAGGCTCTACTTCTGATTTTCACCACATTCTATTGTTTGCATGAGCTTAGAGGAAGCCTTTTAACTTCTCAGAGCCTTAGGTACATTGTGTTTAAAATGGAGATACTAATCTCTGCCCCACATACTTCTTTGGTGGACCAAGAGAGACACACATAATGAAAGTTCTTTAAAAAGGGAAAATATATTCCATATTCTTATCCTTTGGTATAAAAAATTATTTTCATGATTGCTTTATGAATTGTAGTAACCTATTTCTATGTTAAACATATGACTTCCTGCATTGGTTAAAATGAACTTAGCATTATTGAAACAATAATTATAAGTAATAAAAAAGCCTTGGTGACAAATTTTAAAATGCTGCTTTTTATATTATTCTTTCCCCTCCAAAATTAATATTGTTGATAGAACTGTGAGGGTATAGGCTATGCTGTTTAATAAGAATGCAAATAAGACAAGAGTACAGAATAACATTTGTTTTATTCATCAGTCTCTTTTTTTCTTCTTCATCTCTTTTGACCTAGGATTACAATCATACTGATGAAACACTTTACCACAGCTATCATCAGTTTTTATTGAGAAGCATACAGGATGCCCTGTTTTAAACATTTAAGAGTTTGAAAGTCTGCTTTTTTCTTTAGAGGGGTTATATTTCTATGTCCCATGCCAGCACTTTTTTTTTTTCATTTTCATAGATACCATTATCTTCTTTGTTTGGGGCTCACTTTTAGATACCTGAATACAATGAGCTCCTTTCACTGGACAACAAAAGGTAAACTACTAACAATCTTAATATAGGCACATATGTGGCATCCTATTCAGAGGCACAATATTAAACTTGAAGTTTCAAATGATTAAACTAAAATTTCACTTGTACTGTTGAAAGCAAGAAATATTATTTAGTCTACAGAAACCTGTAAGTAGTAGCAAAACAAATATTTGGTTGACTTTGGAATATTAATGTTTTTATTACTTGTGACAAGCATGGAAAATAAAAACAGCCTGACCGAGCATATTCCAGTCTGCAAATAACACACCTATTAGTCAATCTTGTGATACACACTAAAATGTAATTTTAAACTTAAGGATTCTCATAGTGTGGAATGTAATCATTATCTTCATATAAGGAACATAAATTCTATAATATGTATTAATGTAATCATTATATTATTCAATTTAACTGAGAGGAAAATGAACTTTTCTTTATTATTATTAAAAAACAAAAAACCTTAATTCCAACCAAGCAGAAATCTGTGGGTACTGTCATACAATAGGTGCAATTCCATTAAAAAACTTAAAGCCTGTCTGGTACAATGGATGCAATAACTGTTCATGTACTTATAAATGGAATATGTCTAGGCATTTTAACCACCACTTTCATCATCTGCATTACACAGCTTAAGTGTTATATGGAAACTAAATAAGAACTTAAAACTGGGGTAAGAATAAGGGAGATAGAAGCAATTTTAAAGGAACAAGGGCCTCAAACAGTAGACTGTTATATGATACCATGTCTGGATGCTCCGGGAATGTTAAGGTTTAGATCACAGCTCAAACTCCTACATTAACAGGAATTAAATAAGGTAAACAAACTGAAGGATTTATATGGATATCTAATGGTTTCTCAGAGTTAATCTAAAAGATTAAATTTTTAAGCTACTATAAAATATGTTCTAAAAGTGAACAGGTCTCAGTGATTTTATTCTTTAAATTCCTCTAAAAAGTGAATATACCTAGCCAATAATGATGATAATAATAATAATAAATAACTGTTCCTTTCTCTATTAACCTTACCACATTTTGATAGGATAAAAGAATCTTAGATTTTTTTTTTTAATCAGATTCTGTTGTCCATTTTAATTAACTATTGCTCTACTAGTGGAATTATTCCACAATATTTTGAGATATGACTTGATTTACTAACCCTGGCTGTTACTATAAAATGTGTAAAACATTGAGATGTATGTGTGCCAAAAGAAGCACCTTTGTTCTTAACAAAGAGGAAGTTCAGGATGAAAGTGGATTTATTCCCTAAGGCTGCGGAAGTCCAGACACTAATTTGTATGGATGACATTACTTTGACTGTATCCCTGAGTTATTGCAGGCTCAGAAGAGTCTGACTTAATTATGTACAATGGAAAAAGAAAGTGAATGAAGAATACTTAGTGTCCAGGGCGGTGGTGCCAAACTCAAATAGAAAGGGATCCCTGCAGGGTCACATATTATCTGAAATAATCTCTGAAAATCAAAAATTAACATTGTCCACGTGACACTATTTTAAAATTTATTTTGTTAAACATTTCTGAATTACATTTTAATTTGTTTTGGACCACAAAGGCCTGTGGTCCATGAGATTGACATATCTGACTTAGACAATAATATACAGCTGCATTGGACAACAGTTTGTCCAATAGTACAGCAATTTGGATAGACACTGCATATGGACAATGAGCTAGACATAGAAGTGAACAAAGGGGGGAAAATGACTTGGTCTCCCTTGGGAAAAATAACTTTATTGTATATATTTTTTTAATACCACTAATTTTCTGGTAATGATAGATGGCTATTAGTAATGGAATATAATTGCCAAAAAATTGAGAGCAAGGATCACCCAAAGGACAATGGAGGGTATGAGCAAGCTGTAACACAGCATAAATAAAAAATTATAGAGGAAAAACAGCTTAAAGATGTATTAGAGAAAAAATGAGTAGTCATTTAGTGAGGATGAAGAATGATTCAAAGACATCCAATGCAATGGCAAGAAGTTGTAAGGAATTCTCTCCCTACTGACCATCCTCCCCCCACCCCAACATGGGTAAAATCTCTAAGGTGAATATATGGGAGGACTTGGGTAAAAGTTGCAAAGGCAGGAAAGCTTTTCATGAGTGCATTTGTGCAAACTGCATTGTTGGAGGGTACACTTACATATATCATCAATCTAAAACCCTTCATCTAAATCTTTGTATCACTTGATAGTACACTTGACAAAATACCTTACACTACAACATTGCCTATAGAAAATTCCTTTTAGGATTCCACTTATGTTTATATATCCTTTTAAATGTCTTCTCTTCTTACCTTTGGATGCTTTGGAGTAATATCTAAAAGCTTTTAAAAAATCTAACTCATCTTTTAAGATTAAGCTCAAATCCAGCTTTAATTTCCACCATCTTTATAAAGCTTTCCCTGACTATTCTAGCCAAAGTTTTTTTCTTTGAGTTCCCATAATACTTATTACTTAAATCACCCAATTTCTTTTAAATAAATGAGTTCTATTGCTTTCTATTAAATACATATCTAATTTTCCCATCTAAACGATATACTTTCCACAGTGAAAAATTATTTCATATCTTTTTATTTATTTTTTTTTGTGCTCAAAAACCTCCAATGCAAGACTGGGTATAGAGAGGATATTCAATAGTTCTTATTTATTACTTTATTGCTAATAACCTAGGATTTAAAAAAAATTCATAATCTACTCTATCAAAAGTAGGTAAATGAAATTTCACCTTGCCATTTTGTATATCTTTTCTTAGGCAGCAAGAATGTGAAACTGGCAAATCTTTCTAATAATGTCTGATACATACAATTCCAAATCTTGTAACTTCATAGAAAGTGACATAACACTTCCTCATGACATAACAGCCATCTAATAGAAATATTGTTTTTTACCAGTTGGAGTTGTTTCTTAGTTAAAAGATGCCATGATTAGACATGACACCACTAAAATAAAATAAATGTTATTCACAACATGTGTGGCAAGTAGTTATGAAATATGACAGAATATATATGTATATGTATGTGTATATATGAAACACACACGCGCAAACACACACACATATTAATTTATTTTCAGGCATATGTCATAGCAAGTATTTTGTTGCCAATAATAAAATAAAAGCAAAACCTAGACCATTGGCATACAATTACATCAAAGCTTTAACAATATGTGGATATTCTCTTAACCCTCAATTGAGAAAAACTTTGATCTCACTGTGATAAATAAGAATAAAATGACAAGTTGTTAACAAGGGATTTAACATTTGCTAAGTTCTATTATTAACTTTCTGTTAAATTAACATTTCCTTAATAATGCCTGTTTGTCTTTTTGCTTGTCTCTCTCCCTGTCCTGCCTTCCTCTCTCCCATAAATATTTTTTAACTAATTTACAATGACTAAAACAATCTGTTAGATCTAGGGGGAGGGGACAGAAGGAGGGGAAAATAAAATACAGTATACCAAAAAAGAGTGCTAATGAACCAGGAAATTTGGGTTTTAAGGAGAGTTCTACCATCAAATAATTGCTTAATTTAAGGCAACTCACTTATATCTAGAAGCCTGAGTTCCTCTAATAAGTAGTAAGATGAATTGTTTAGACAAGATAACTTCTAGGATTCCTTTTGTCTCTAAAATGCTATGATTTTATAAATAGCTTCATAGGTTTGTTGTTGTTGCTGTTGTTGTTATTGTTTTTTGCTGAGGTAATTGAGATTAAGTGATTTGCCCAGGGTCACACAGCTAGAAAGTATTAAGTGTTTGAGACCAGATTTGAACTCAGGTCCTCTTGACTTCAGGGCTAGTACACTATCCACTGCACCACCTAGATGCCCCATCTTCATAGTTTTTGACCACAAGAAATCAAAATTTCTTAGGTTAGATAACATATGTACACACAAATATTTATGTAATTAATATAGGGTGAACTATATATATATATATATATATATATATATATATATATATAAAACTATCTATATGTATATATATAACTATATATATATATATAAATATATCTATATCTATATCTATATCGATATTGATATCGATATAGATATATGAATACAACCAGGGAAGTAAAAGCAGAATGCTAGGGAAATTTAGAGGCAAGATGTATCCCTTAGGGATAGCAGAGAGAGAGTATTAATAAAGGAAAGAAGCAGTATTTGAATTGATTCTTCTTGAAGGATAGGTAGGATTTATTTGGAGGTACAGATAGTAACTGTCAGAAAGCAATTTATATGCAGGGAACATAAGAAATAGCAGCAGAAAAGGTATTTTAGGAAGATAAAATCTATTTTGGCAGACATGAAAATTATGTACAGGAGAGCAGTAAAAGACAGGATTGGAAAGCTAATCTGAGTCTGAGAAGTGCCAAATTTCAGGAAAAGGAGAACTGATTTTATTTGATGAGCAGTGAGTGATTATCAAAGATTTTAAAGCAAATCTTTATGAAAGTTAATCTGATGGCAATATGCATAATGAACTGAATGATATTACATTGGTTAAGAGATTGCTGCAATTGTCCAAGTGAGGAATATCAAATATATAAAATAGGGTGGTATCAAGGAAAATGGAAAGATAGAGTCAGATGGGAAAGACATTATGAAACAAAAATTGATAGGATTTATAGGAATCACAATTGAGAGTCGGAAGATTCCTTAGAAATCCAACTCCATTTTAGGAGGGAAAGTAGTGGCCAGAGAGATTAGACAACACTGTTGACTCATAATAATCTTGTAATCTATTAAAATTCCCAGATTTTTTTCAGACAAATTACTATAGATCATTCCTCCCTATCTTGTAAAGTTGATTTCTTAAACCCAAATGTTAGAATCTACATTGAATCCTATCAAATTTTACTTTATTAGCTTTAGCCTTCTAGACTATTAAGATCTTTTTGGATCCTAAGTGTCACTGAAAATCTGATCAGGATGCCACCTAAACCATTATCAGAGTCAAATGTTAAATAACAGAAAGCCAAGACAAAGCCAACATGACAAAGCAGAGCAGTACTCAGCCCATGTCTCCCAAATTCCCCTTAGAACAACTTTAAAATAATTACTCGAATCAAATTCTGTTGCAGTAGAATCACAAAATGTCAGATGAAGGAATTTTATAGCTCTTGACAACTTGGCACATCAAAACGAAAGATCTGTCTCACTAACGATTGGTCAAGCCTGGAGCACAGAGCAGATCATTAACAGAGATCATTCTATGGGCCTAACAAAGGGCATTGGAAGTGGCTCCATTGGTGGCAACAGTAGCTTCAGAAGTTCTTGACCCATGGATGGTAAGGGAGTCAGAAAACTAGTCAGAAGGAGATTTGCTGGTATTGGGTTCAAGACCTTGTTGCATTATCCATGTACAATTCTAGGACACTGTTGGAGGGCCAAGAGTGATATCATTCGGGGCTGCAGGTAAATAGGTACCCTGTTTCTACATGCAAGGCAGAGATTGTAGGAAAGTAGGGATCGGGTAAGGAGGAATGCTAGTGCTGGTGCTACAGGGGAACAAGGTCTTCTGAGTAAAGATCAAAGAACAGATCAGAAGAATAGTTACCAAGCTTTTCCTTAGATCATACAGCCTTGGAACCCTCAGTGCTAGCTTTGAAAATAACAGCAAGTAAGGGCAGTGTCCACACAGGAAACAGAGCCCAACTTTAACATGAATTTCAAAGTCACTGAAATAGGCTGAAAAAATGAGCAAAGACCAACAATAAAAAAGAACTCGACCTTAAAAAGTTACTATGGTAACAGGGAAGACCAAGACATAAACTCAGACAATGAAAAAACAGCTATATGTAAAGCTTAAAGAAAAATGTGAATTGGTCTGAGGCCCAAAAAGAATTGAGAGTAATGCAAGAAAATTAAGAAAAGAAGAGTTAACAAATCAGTAAAGGAGGCAGAAAAAATAATGAAGAAAAATAACACCTTAAAAATAGAATAGGCCAAATGTTGAAGAGAAGAAAACCTTAAAAATCAGAATTAACCTAATGGAAAAAGAAATACAAAAATTCACTAAAGAAAACTACTTTCTTAAAAATTAGAATTAGGCCAATGGAAGCTAATGACTCCATAAGACATCAAGAAATAATAAGACAAAATCAAAAAGATAGAAGAAAATTTGTGAAACATTTCATTAGATAAACAACTAGCCTTGAAAATAGATTGAAGAGTGATAGTTTAAGCATTATTGGATTACCTGAAGGTCATGATCAAGAAAAGAGCCCATTTTTCCTTTTTTTTTCCTTTTCTTTTTTCAATAGTATTTTATTTTTACAAATACATGTAAAGATAATTTTCAACACTGATTTTTGTAAAACTTTGTGATCAAAATTTTTCTTTTCCTCCCTTACCTCTTGCTTCCCCAAAATAGCAAGCAATCTGTTACAGATTAAATATGTGCAATCCTTTTAAACATATTTCCTTATTTGTCATATTGTACAAGAAAAATCAGACCAAAAGGAAGAAAGAAAAATATGAGAAAGAAAAAAAGAAACAAAAAATTAAAAATACTATCCTTCAATCCCTATAATTCTCTCTGGATCAATTATGCCAATTACGCATTTTCCATCTCAAGTCTATTAGAATTGCCACATTGTTGAGAAGAATTAAGTCCATCACAGTTGATCATCACATAATTTTGTTACTGTGTACAATATTCTCCTGATTCTGCTCACTTCATCAGTTCATGTAGGTCTTTTCAAGCTTTTCAGAAATCAGCCTGCTCATCATTTCTTATAGAACAATAATATTCTATTATCTTCATATAATATAACTTATTCAGCTATTCCCCAACTGATGGACATCCACTCAATTTCTGGTTCCTTGCCACTTCAAAAAGACTTGCTACAAACATTTTTGCTCATATTTCTTTTTTATTATTTCTTTGGGAAATAAACCCAGTAGTGAGACTGCTATATCACAGGGTATGTATGCACAGTTTTCTAGCCCTTTGGGCATAGTTCTATATTGCTTTCCAGACTGGTTAGATCATTTCACAATTCCAAGAATGATGTATTAGTGTTAAGTTTTTTCCACATCCCCTCCAACATTTATCATTATCTTTTCCTGCCAGACATTTTAAAGAAATTATCAAATAGCAAAACTGCCCTGATATCCTAGAATCAGAGAGTAAAATAGAAATTGAAAGAATCCACTGATCACTTCTTGAAAGCAATCCCAAAATGAAAACTTAGAAATATTATAGACAAATTCCAGAGATCCTAGATTAAGGAGAAAATATTGTAAGAAGCCAAAAAAGAAACAATTCTGGAGCCATAGTCAGGATCACACAACATTCAGCAGCTTCTACATTAAAAGATCAAAAAGCTTGGAATATGATATGCAAAAAAAGGCAATCAACTTGAAATAGAAAACCAAAAACTTAAGGAAGAATATAATTTCTTGAAAACTAGAATCAGGCAAAGGGAAGCTAATTACATTCTAAGACAAAGAAATAATTAAATCAAAAGAATAAAAAAAAAAGAAGAGAAAGTAAAACATCAGAAAAAGAACTGATGTGGAGAACAGATGAAGGTGAAATAATATAAAAACAGACTGCTTGAAAAATATCATTAAAAAAGAATCTTTATATAATATAATAAGAAATTATCAGGGGAAATTGCCTTGAATTCTAGAACAAGAAGGTAAAGCAGAAATAAAGAAAAAAAATCCACTGATCACCCCCAGAAAGAAATCCCAGAAGGAAAACTTATAAAAATGTCATGATGAAGTTTGGAAGTTCCTGAATTAAGGAGAAAATATTGAAAACAGCAAAGAAAAAACAATTTAAATATCACGGAGCTACAGTAAGAATTACATAAGACCTAAAAGCTACTATATTGAAAGAGCTTAGGCTTTGGAATATTATATTTCATAGAGCAAATGAGTTAGTATTATATCCAAGGTTATTTTATTCAAAAAGCTCAATATAATCCTGGATGAAGAAAAAAATGGACATTTAATGAACTGAAAAACTTTCAGGTATTTGTGACAAAAACTGCAGAACTTAAGGGGAAATTTGACATATAACATCCAAAATAAATATAAATGTTAAAGAATAATTATAAAAGACTCAGTAAGGTCAAACCATTTACTTCTTATATTATCAATTCTTTTATGAATATCATTATTATTTGGGTAGTTGGAAAGAAAGACTTGGGCTAAGCTGATATGATGGGATATCATAAAAAATAAAATTGTATAAAGAGAGAGAAAAAGAAGTAATTAACTCATACAAATGATTAAAAGAAAAAAATTTGATACAAAAAAAGCTGATAGGGAGAAGGGCAAGTAGTGCTGAAACCTTATTACCATTGGGGAGGCTTAAAGAAGGAACATACGTATCTAGAAGGATACAAAAATCTTCTAAATTCAGAGAGAAATAAAGAGGAAAATAAAGAGGATTTAAAGGAAAGGAAAGGATAGCATGAGAAGGACAGAGAAGTTAAAATATAGGATGGCAAAGTAGTGAATAGGAGTAAAACAGATGAGTGAGGAGGAAAATAAGGGAAAATAAGACAAATTCACAAATAACTATAGCTTAGAATGGGATTGGAATGAATTTATTTGTAAAATGGAAACTAACAGCAGAATAAATGTTTAAAAATTAAATTTATTAAAACAAATAGAAAATAGAAAAAATAGAAAAAGGAAAGAAACAGGAAAAAGGAAACATTGCCATATACATAGCAGAAAATAAGAAAGGATTGAAAATATGAGAATAAGTTGTTTATAAGAAGCACAGATTGAAAAGAAGGGAATAGAGATGAATCACTTATGTTTCAGCTAAGGTATAAAAAGCAGTAGTATCGATTCATGATCAAACCAAAATCCTGATGAATAATAAAGTAAAAACAAAAATAGACCTAAGAAATAAGATTTAAGAGATAAAACTATATTTTGCTTAAAGGTGCAATAGACAATGAAGTAACATATCAATATTAAACATATATGCACCAAATGGCATAATATACAAAATCTTAAAGGATAAGTTGAATGAATTATAGGATGAAATAGTAAAATTATACTAGTTGGGGACTTCAACTTTCCCCTCAAAGACCTAGATAAATCCAACAAGAAAATAAACAAGAAAAATTATGAACATGAATGAAGTATTAGAAAAATGAAGTAATTAGAAGAATTAGAATTACATTATGATTAACTTCTGGAGAAAATTACATGGGAATAGAAAGAATACCTTTTTCTCAGCTGTATAAAGCACCTACACAAAATTGATCATTTATTAGGGCATAAAAAAGAAATATTAAATCCATCCTTTTCAAATCACAACACATCAAAAATTATATTAAGTAAAGGATCAATGGCAACAGAGATTAAAAATTAATTGGAATCTAAATAATCTAATCCTAAAAAATTGAGTGAATCAAAGAACAAATAAGAGAAACAATCAATAATTTCATTAAAGAAAATGATAATAATGAGAAAATATGCCAAAATTTATGGGAGGTAGCCAAAACAGAATTGAGGGGAAATTTTAAATCTCTAAACAGTATCAATAAAAATGAGAAAGAACAGATTAGTGAATTGGACATGCAATTAAAAAACAAAAAAAATTAACAAATTAAAAATCCCTTAATTAAATACCAAATTGGAATTCCTGAAAATCAAAAGAGAAATTAATAAAATTGAAAATAAAAAAATAAACAGCCTAATACATAAAACTAGAATGTGGTTTGATGAGGGAAAATAGATAAGTTATTGATTAATTTGATTTTTCTTAAAGGTAAATGAAATTACCAGTATCAAAAATTAAAAGGGTAAATTCATTACCAATGAAGAGGAAATTAAAGCAATGATTAAGAGTTATGGGTTATTTTATCTATTTACATGCCAGCAAATCAGCCAATCTTCAAGTGAAAAGATGAACATTTATAATTAACAGAAGAGGCCATAGAATACTTTCCAGAATATTGGGGGGGGATATATATGTCATAAAAAAAAAAGTTCTCTACCAAAAAAAAAATACCCAGGGCCAAACAGATTCACATGTGAATTCCACAAAACATTTAAATACAATTAATTCCCATATTATATAAACTATTTGGAAAAATCAGCAAAGAAGGAGTCCTACCAAATGTCTTTTATGACACAAAGTGCTGTTACCTAAACCAGAAAGTGGAAAAATAGAAAGAAAACTATAGATCAATTTTCTATAATACTGATGCAAAAAATTTTAATACAATACTAGCAAGGATATTACAGCAATATAACACAAAGATTACACATTATTTATAGTTCAGAATGCATAGCTGGTTCAACATTAGGAAAGCTATAAGCATAACTGACTATATCAATAACAAAACTAACAAAAATCATAATTATCTCAACAGATCCTGAAAAAGCTTTTGCCAAGATATAAAACTCATTCCCCATTAAAAATATAAGAAAGCATAGGAATAAATGGAGTTCCCCTTAAAACAATTAAGTTGTAATTATCTAAAGCCATTCACAAGCATTTTCTGAAATGGGGATAGGCTAGAAACCTTTCCAATAAGGTCAAGGGTAAAGCAAAGATGGTTATTATCACCACTATCATGCAATGTTGTTTTAGAAATGGTAGTTATATTAATGAAGCAAGAAAAAGAAATTAAAAGAATAAAAATAGTCAATGAGGAAACAAATCATTCTGCAGAAGATATATTGACAGACTTAGAAATTCACCCCCCCAAAAAAACCCTAGTTGAAACAATGAACAATTTCAGCAAAATTGCAAGATATAAAATAAATCCACATAAATCATGAGCACTTCTATATATTAACAACAAAGTACAAGAAGAAAAAGAGAAATTCCATATAAAATAACTAGCAACAATATAAAATGCTAGGGAATCTACTGCCAAGGAAAACCTAGGAACTATGTGAATACAATTACAAAACAATTTTCAAACAAATAGATGTAAACAAATGGAGAAATATTAGTGGCACATGAGGTGGCTGAGTCCACATAATAAAAGACAATTCTACCTAAATTAATTTACTTATTCTGTGCCATAGGAATTAGATTACCATATTTTTTTTTTATAAAGCTAGAAAAAAATAAAATTCATGTAGAAGAAAAGGTCAAGAATATCCAAGGATTCAATGAAAAAAAAAGTGAAGTAAAGTGTCTTAGCAGTACCATATTTCAAACTATCACAAAGCAGTAATCAATAAAACACTTTGGTACTGGCTAAGAAACAGTGGGACAGGTTAGATATACCTGTATAAAGTAGCAAATGAACATTAAGGACCTAGTGTTTGACAAACTAAAAGACTCAAGATTCTGGAAAAGAAATCATTATCTGACAAAGTTAACTAGAAAAATTGGAAGAACTTTTGTAGAAAACTAGGTAAATAGTTTGGTAGAAACTAGGGACAGCTAGGTAGCACAATAGATAAAGTATCATGCCTGAGTCACAAACTGTTAGATATAATTGAAATGATTCAACAACAACAAAGGTATAGACCAGAATTTCATATCCTGTACTGAGATATGGTAAAAATGAGTACAAGATTTAGATAATAAAGCATGATATCATAAACATAGTAGTAGATCACTAAATAGTTTATTTATGATTAAATAAGAGATAAAGAATATTGTAAGATGTAAAATGGATATTTTTGATTACATCAAATAAAAAGTTTTTACACAAAAAACCTCAATGTAACCAAGATAAGGAGATCAGAAAACTGAGAAAATACTTTTTATAGTGAATTTCTCTGATAAAACCCTAATTTTTCTAATATATAGGAAGCTAAGTAAAATTAATAAGAAAATGAGTCATTTTCTATTTGATAAATGTTCAAAGGATATGAACAGATAGTTTTGAGAATAAAAACATCAAAGCAAAGTCCAGTCACATATAAAAATACTCTAAATCCCTATTGATTAGAGAAATGTAAATTAAAAAAAACAGTTTTGACAGTCCCCCTCACACTTATCAGAAAGGCTAATGTGACAGATAAGGAAAATGGTAAAGGTTCTAGGAGATGCAGAAATAAGAATACTAATACATTGTTGGTAGAGCTGTGAACTGATTCAACCAATCTGGAGAACAATTGGGAACTTTGTCCAAAATATAAAACTGTACATACCCTTTGACTCAGCACTACTCGATTTGTATCCCAAAGAGAATAAAGAAAAAGGAAAATTACCTATATATACAAAAAATATTTATAGCACTTCTTTTTGGGGAAGAGCTGAACAAGTTATGGTATATGATTGTGCTGGGATATTATTATACTATAAGAAATGACAAACAGTATGTTTTCTGAAAAACCTGGCAAGATTTATATTAACTGTTATAAAGTGAAAAAAAAGCAGAACCAGAAGAACAATATACATATTAATGGCAATATTACATGATCATCAATTTTGAATGACTCAGCTATTTCCTGCCATATAAGGATCTAAAACAATTCCAAAAGACTTATAATGAAAAATGCCATTTCCAGAAAAGAATTGGTCAAGCATGAATGTAGACTGAAGTGTACTTTTAAAAAGGATATCATTCTTTTTGTTATTGTTGTTGTTGTTATTCTTCTGTTTTCTTTTGTAACAATATGCTTTTCAAGACTGCATGTATAATCTATATCAAACTGCTTGCCTTCTGAAGAAGGGAATGAGAAGGTGGGGAGAAAGAGAATATGGAACTCAAAGTTTTAAAAAAATAAACGTTAATTTTTTTGTTCATATGTAATTAAGAAAAAAATTAAATAATTTTAAAAATGCAGAGGGCCAGCTCATATCTCCAGGGACACTCCACTGGAAACCTCCTTCCAAATTCACTCTCTAGTAAAGGGAAACTCATTATTGCACAAAGCAGTCTATTCATTTTTGTTTTTAAAAACAAAAGTTTTAAAAACTTTTTAAAAAAGTTTTTTTAAAAAGATTTTCTGTATATCTCTCCTAAATCTTCTTCTTTAAAGTCTCTAAACATTGTTTCTAGTTCAGACACCTGGAATAAGTAAAACAGGATACAGTACATGGATTCAAAGAGGCTCTTAGTTGTACAGAAGGTCAGATGAAGAGAAGAAAAAGCCAAGTAGAAGAAAAATTGGGTAATGGAAAGAATAAAGTTTCAGGAATAAGAAAATGTGAATTCTAATCCTGTTTATTCCACTAACAGCCATAGGACTTTTTACAAATCACTTGGTTTAGTTGTATTTCTGACTACTTGTTTGTAAAAGTTGGGACTTTACCAGAGGATCTCTAAGTTTTTTTAAAGTTTGTAACATTTTCTGGTTCCTCAGAGAATAGGATGGAATCACAAGTGAAAAAATGCCTCTCCTTCTCTTCCTCTTTCTCCCTCCCCTCCACCCGGAAGGAAAGACAACAAATGAATGAATGAATATATGCAGAAGTTTTAAGGAAGAGAGGAATAAAGTTGAAATAATTCCTGTTTGACGATCTCCCATGAGTAAAGTAGATGATGAAGTCATATGCTGAGAGGGATGGGACTGGGTGGGGAATAAAGGACTTGTAGAGTGTAGAAAAGATCTGGAATAGCCACTGTAGGGAGAGGATTCATCATTATTGGCATGATAAACTTCCTATCTGGAATTTTCTTCAATCTAGAGTTTTCTCAGCTTTTAGAATTTAATAATGTAAAATACATCTACTACCAACATTAAAATAGGTGACGTCAATGCAAAATAAACAATTTTGATTTTTCCAATTTTAACAGCAGAATAGTTGCCAGACTTACTGAATGATGTAACTGTTATGAAGCTGTTGCCATCCCACCATTATTGGACTAAAAGTAAAAAATTATGCCATAAAGAAACAAACCAAAAATATATTTGAAACTAAAGCAGAGTTTGGAAAAAAATACAGCTAAACATGTGATATGTGTGTTTTATATACAAGTATATATAAATAAAAAAGTTTTATGTACTTTCAAAAAGTTAAAGAATTCAATTTATTCATCTACCTCATCATCACTGAGATTTAGTTCTATTCACTATTAAGAATACTTTAAAAATGAAAAGATCCAAGGATTAAACTTAAATCTCAGTGTGCTAATATATAGTAATAATTACAATAATAATTCCATTTTAGAATCATTTTTACAAATGGTTGTCAATTATTCAATTATAAATAAATGTAAAGGAATTCTCCCCCTTTTCCCCTTCCATAATATAAAATGGCAGATAATTCCATTATGGCTTTTCTTTCTGCTAATGTGGGATCTCATTCCTGAAATAAGAGTGATCTGATTTATATATTATAAATATTACATATTTATATAATAAGAAGGAGGAAGTTGAAAAGGCATTTTTATGACAGTTCAAGAGGGAGAGAAGGAATTGTGTACGTAAACATTTCCTTTTTTTAATTTGATGCTTGGCCTCAAATGACACCCCTCCCCCCTTTTCTCAATTTCTAATCTTTCAAATGCTGGAAACTGACAAGTGAAAACCAATAGAAAAATTGAAAAAGTATGCCAATTCAGAGAAAATAGGGAAGAAACTCAAAAAGTAGAGAAGGCAATAGACTGAGGGTTAATAGAAGTTAAAGAGCTGGAATAGATCTCTCTCAGAACAATTTATACTTTAATAGATTCAGTTCAATAAAATTTTATTAAGTATATAAAAATGTATGAAGATTCTACTGTGTGTAAAGCAATAAGCAAGGTGCTGGGTGAGATGTAAAATTTAGAGAACTTGATGTTTTGTGTTCATGGAACTTGCGATCTAATAGCAAGAAATATCCTTTATGTGGGTGAACAAGAATTAACTGCAGAGTATTTGGATTAAAAAAAAATCAATTAGCCTGTTAATGTTCTATATAAGATTTAAGTGATGCTTCTTACTAAGGAAACAATTTTGTAATGTTAACAAAATAAATGGCTTAAGTTTGTATATATATCATGTATTTAGTTTTAATGTGACCTCTCTGAGGTGTATAAAGACATCAATAAATTATGTATAACAATAGTAACTTACTGTATATTTTCCTATAATGAAAAGAAAAAGATTTTAGGATAACATAATATTGTTTCTAATTTGAGAATTGAAATTCATGCTGAATCTTTAAAAAAGACCTTTACTAGACTTCAGATTTTACTTATGCCAGGATTTTAGATGACAAAAACCTCAGTGCCAAAAATGGGGTAACATCTAAACACTTGGCTGCAAATTTAAGCAAGCACAACCCAACTTTCCAGGCCCAGAAAGGCAGAACACCAGAAACACTTATAACTAAGGCATATAGTGATTAAGTCTCAAATTGTTCAGCAAAACATAAAGGAATATAAAAGTAAAAATGACTTGTATTTATGTACAGCCTTTCTCCATGGGGCTTAAAGTCCTTTAACAGACATTATCTCATTGTTTTAGAAACTGTTATGAAACAATCTGACATTTATATAACACCATTCATTCTTGATGATCCCAAAGTATTTTATAGACTCCTAGTGGAATGACTTTCCTCACATTCAGCGTTAGGGAAGAGAATGTGGAAGATATTCTGAGAAAGGCAACAATATTTTGAAATTGTTTAGAGGAAATCATGCAGATTAGAGTAAATGAAAATGACAGGGAGAAAAAGCAGTAAAGATCCATGTTTTAGTCACTGTTAAATTAGGATTATAAAAACTTAGGAAAGCCTTAATGATTCCAGTTGACCTGAAATTTATTTTTATACCTATTAGTTTCTATAAAATAACAGTAGTTTCTTTTTCCCCATATATAGCTAGACATAAATATATATTTGTGTATATAGACAGACATGTGTCTGTGTATACATATATATAACATGTATATGTATCTCTCTGTATATATATATACATATTTGTTATAAGGAATAGTTCACTAGAAAGGCATAAGGGAAGGAATAAATTCAGTAATAAAAGTGATACAAAACCAAAAATTAATAATAAGATTAAAAAAAAAAGAATAGCAATAGTTTTCAGTAACAGTTGTATCTTAATTCTATACTTGCTCAATTGCTTCAAATTGACTTTTAGAAAATTGATTCCCAACATACAGGGGAAACCCTCTTTTGTCTATACTGTTGCCTCCCATCTGTGTGATCTTGAACAAATCACATTACCTCTTCAGGGCTCAGTTTCTTCACCTGTTAAATGAGAAATTGGACTAGATGTTCTCTGAGATTACTTGGTATTTAAATCCCAGGACAATGCCAGAATGCTGTAGCAGGCACAAGTTAATGGGTTTCCCTCCATTTTAATTTTTAAAAGACTATCTTTTTTCTTCAGGAACATGGGTAAATTTCAGACAGTGGGAAATATGTCCTCATTTGGCAAAAAAGAAAAGGGATCTGGCTTTTTCTTTCTTTTTATATTAAAGCATTGTTTCTGCCCTACATAAAAGGATTGGTTGAATTCACCAAGACTGCCCTTTGCTCAGTCTCTTGAACAAGAATTCATTTGATGAAAAGAGGTTATAGCTTTCTACTTTTTGCCTTCAGGAAATTATATGCAGGAGCTATGTCCTTCGGGAGATGTCACATCCAGATAGGTGATAACACCATACAGGAACATCCACTCCAACTCCATACAAGGTGATGGCAGAGGACAATTCCCTATGTTACTTTCATAGTTTCAAGTCCTTCATAACTGCTAATGCCTCCCAGGTCTTATTTTCTGTATAGAATATTTCTTGGAAATATGAGAGTAGAAAAGGAAATTTCCTGCAACCTATGAATTCCTCTTAGTAAAGTCCACATTGGAAAGAGGGAAGAGTCCTTAGATTGCTACCATAACAGTAATAAGCCTGTTGAGATTCCATAATCAGACTGTTCTTATCAATTCTTAGCTAATAAGGATGTTATTTTAGTTACCATAGCATTACTCCCTCCCTACCCTCTCTTCCCCCAAAACAGAAAGTTTAAGCCTTTGTTTGACTGAAGTCCAAAGAGTTCATCTTAGAAATAATACCAAATTGGATGTATCACCCTGTCTTTGATAGCATATATACTTTCCAGTAAGCATTTTGGATGCAGTCTATAGTTGGTAGATATGGCACATGGTAGACACTATATAAATGTGTATTCTATTCCCTCTCTCCCTACATTTATATAGTGCTTATCCTGTGCCAAGCACTGTGCTAAGTGATTTTACAATTATTTTATTTAATCCTCACCACAACTTTTTGAGGCAGGTACCATTATCACCTCCATTTACAGGTAAGAAAACTGAGGCAAACAGAGATTAAATGATGTGCACAAGGTCACATAGCCAACTACATGGGAACAGATTTGAACTTTGATTCTCTTGACTCTGAACTCAGTGCTTTAACTATTGTGCCACAAGCTGTTTCTGTACATTGCCTGAGGCAATAGGGAGCTTTTAAAGTTTACTGAACATGATAATGGCATGATTAGACCTGTACTTTATACCTGTTTATTCTTTTGGGATAGAGTTCTTTGAAAAGTTTAGGTCTTTCAGCTCAATTTAACTTAATTTAATAAGCATTTATTAAGAGTCTACTAAATATAGAGTTCTATGCTTAGTTCTAGGGCTACAAAGACAAAACAGTTCCTGCCCTCAAGAAGTTTCCACTTTACTGTGAGGATACTATACACACACACACACACACACACACACACACACACACTCAAACACTAAGAAGACACACAATACATTTCTGAAAAAGCCTCTCACAGAAGATAGCTTCTCAACTGAGCTTTGGACAGGAATAGCCACCTCTTCACCAGAGAATAACTAGAGATAAATTACAGGGGTAATTTATACAGGAAAATTACATGGAGATTAGCTATAAGAAAGCTAAAATTAAACCCCTATCCTTGAGTGTTCTCCTGGGAAAAAGAGTAAGATGGGGACCTTTAATGCTGGTAGAGACATCAGAGATAATTTAGTTCAACTTTTTTTTTTTTTGAAAATGAGGAAACTGAGGCACAAAGAAGTTAAATGATTTGCTCAAATTCACAGGCTAATGTGGTGGAGTCAGACTTTCAAGCCAGATCTTATGTTTCCAAGTTCCCACTACAGATAAGAAGACAAGGTGAATATACCTTGCTTTACTTTTTTTTTTTTTGGCAAATGTTAATGTTTTTCTACAATATTTCTGCCCTTCATTCTATTATGCCTGTGTTAGTGTTTTTGTGTAATAAGATGACCTGAATTAAGTAAAAAGTTCCCTTCTACATGATACATGTCTAAGGTGATATGTGTGGGATAGTAATATCAGAGAGCAATAGGAGGGTCAAGTAAGTTGACCAAAAGAGACTGAGACAGGAGGATACATCCTTGCAGTAGTGTGAATAAGGGAAGAAAGCCAAGTATCTGTCTTCAATTGGACAGGAAGCCAGAAAACTGTCCAGTATGGATAGGAGGCCAGGGATCTGTCTGGGGAAGATGTCAGGGATTTGTCCCCTAGTGGACAGGATCCAGAGAACTGTCCAGAGAGTGCATACAACAGCCAGGGAACTGTCCCCAAATGAACATAAGGCCAGAACGGCTGTGTGGAGGATTAAGAGGGCTCACTTGGGAAAGAAGCAGTGTGTTCCCATTATATGTTAAGGGCATCTGTTATTAAGTGAAAGCGAGAAGGCTGTCCAGCAGGTCAGTAGGTTTGATCTAAGGGGAGCAATGTGTTCCCATTGTAAGTTCAAGGGGCACAGACACAGACAATGAGTCTGACAATTTGATTCTGTGAGAAGAGAATTAGTTGTTTTGAGTGTACTCAAACTACTACGTTCAGGTCTATGTGTTCCTGACCATGAGTATCCTAACTCCACTCTAGAATACCTCCCCATTCCTCCCCACCCCCCCAAAAAAAAGAAAGAAAAAAAAAAGGAAAGGAAAGGGAAAAAAATCAAGTATTTTTAAGAAGCAAATTTTATATTGCTCCAAATATAGGAAAAGCATTGAAACACTATCTTTGCTGACCAGATCTGGATGCTGGTAATTATAAAAGTTTATCCAAGACCATTTCAAGGCAGAGGAGTTTGGCTGAATTAGTGCTGACAGCAGTTTGTCTGATTCATTTCCCATCACTAATAGTATAAAGCAGAGCTGCAGAATGTGTCTCATTTTATTCAATCTATCTTATGCAATCATGCTTGACGATACAACAAATGAGCTGGACAGTGATACCAAGTTATATTTTTGATCTGAAGAGGAACTTTTCCATTTCAAGAAGCCATAAGCACTATAATAATCCATGACGAAATCATTCATAAAACTAGAAAACATAGACTCTATGAGTTGCAAAGGTCCTTGAGAATCACATTGTTGAAGCTGACAATGCAGGAATTCATTCTTATAACATTTCCAAACAGTTAAATTCTGATATATTTCTTTTGACAGAAAACTCACTACTTTCTTAAAACCCTCTACTATTTTATTGATGTCTTTTGTTTTTCCCCAATGGTAATTTATGAATATAGCAAGACTTTTGTGTAGCACTGAACTCTTTTATAATAAAAAATTACTGTTAAGTAAAATAACCAATGCATTGACCACATCTGAGAATGCATGCAACAACGTTTCTCTGTATCTCACCTCAATGATGAGAAAGCAAAGCAAGCTTTAACATTTATTCGCTACAATAAAAAGAGGTCTTTACAATTTATCACAGCTCAGTTTCCTTTTAGTATTTCTTTAATTTAAATTACTGCAATTATTATGTATAGTGTCCTGATTTTTGCTTGATTTCATTCTGAATTTATTCATATACAAGTCTTTTAGACATATATCTGAATTTCTCCTATTCAACATTTCTTAATGTAAAATAATGCTACACAATAATTCCATTTAAAACCATCCATAGTTTGTTTAGCCATTATCCAACCAACAGACACCCAGTATGTTTCCAGGTCTTTGATACTATTTAAAAAATGCTAACATAAATAAATTGGTAACTTTGCAGCTCATTTAATTTTGGAGAGGTCTGATGTTAGAGAATCTTTCCTTGTGTTGAGTTGAAAAGCGCTTTTATATATCTTCCTAGATTTCTAATGACTATGTCCTAGAAGTACATGCACAAAAATATATCAATAGATCATTTAGTCAAAGTCATGTGATTGTATGTTGTAAGACTAAAACATGATTGGGATTATTTATCAGCTTGTACTAGTCAAGTTGAAAGACACAAAACATCCTCAATCAAGCAAAAACATCATCAACTAAAATTTTACTTCAGACAAAAGCTAGTATAGTGCTTTGCTCTGTCCATAGAATGGTACTTAAAAAATGTTTGTTGCTGTTGTTAGTCAGCTTGTTTAATGATACTGAAGATAAAAATACAGAATTTATTCAAATATTTAGAATTACATTTCAACAACAATGCTGATGCAAATTAAGCTCAAATTAAGTTGGATTTGCTCTCTAAACTGGTGTAAAGTTATAAACTATGAATAATAGCAATTATCAATTTTAACTGCTAAATAAACTTCATGAGCTTTCTCAGGTATAGAAAAAGTCTTTCCTAGTATTTTGGAATCTTGTCATTCCAAAGATATCAAAGCCTAAGTAATAAATGCTCAGCTGAGATGATCTAGAAATGAATGTGTCATGAAGTGAAAATATCAGATATCAAATCCCTCTTCTATGGCAAACAGGAAGTAGTAAAACACATATAAAAAGAAGACAGACAGGAATGTTCTATGATCTATGATCAATCGTGGATGAATTATGAAGGTCTGAAGAAATTAGGAGTAATGAGAGGACTCGATGCACTATCTTAATTTAGAATTGACCATCCTAATATATATTGATTGGATCACTTGCCAAGTGGGGAGAGGGTAGGCAAAGGGAGGGAAAAAATGAGAACACAGGGTTTTGTAGGAGTGAGTGTTGAAAATTATCCATGTATATAGTTTGAAAATAAAAATTTTAATTAAAAAAAACTTTATAAAAAAAAAAGAATTGGCCTGATCAAAACAGTTACAAATACTAATAAAAAATTCTGTAGGAAGACATTCTTAATCATTATCCCATGCTGCTTTCGCATAAACTATTTAATTTAATTAAAACAATTTTCCTAAGAAATATACAGGTGTGAAGAAGCTGATATCACTTTATTTAAAATGTGCTCCCTGTACAATGGGTGCCTCCACTTTTTTTCCTCTCCATTTTTTCTAAACTTTCTACAGTCTGATTTCTGACCTCATTATTTTACTCTCCAAAGTTATCAGGGATCACCTTAAATGCCAAATCTAATGGCAACTAAGGAAGTACAGTAGGTAAGAACATTGGGTCTGGAGTCAGAAAGATCAGAGTCCAAATCTAGCTTTGTAACCTGGGGCAAGGAACTGAATGTCTCTTTCACTTTTCTTTATGGCAAAATGAGGAAAAATTAATCTCTTAGGGCTTGTTGTAAAGCTCAGATATTTTTTGGCATATAGGAGGCATATAGTATTTAATAAATGCTTGTTCTCATATCCTTCCTCTTTTATCAGTTCTCATTCTTTCTATCCTCTTTGCAGATTTTGATGATGTGGATCACCTTATTTTTCTTGATATTTTCTTTTCTCTCAATGTTTGTGAAAAGTTCTTCTTTCACCTCAGTGACAACTCCTTTTTGTTATCCTCTTTTATATTTACAACAAGGTTATACCCACAAATTATAGGTATGCCCAGAAGCTATGTCCTGTGCCCTCTTTTCTTCTCCTTCTAGACTATCTCCACTAGTGATTTCATAATGAAATCACTGATTGAGGAACCAATTGATTTCCTCATAAGGAATTAATTATTTTCTTTATGCCATGATTCTCAGATGTACTTTTCCAGCTCTATCCTCTTTTGCTGACCTCCATTCTCATCTCCAAGTGACTACTGGATATGTTGAACTGGATATCCCATAGACATCTTAAATTCAGTATGTCTAAAACAGAATTATCTTTTCCTCTAAGGCTTCTTTTCCTTACTCTCCTGTTACTAAGGAGGCTACCTCCATCTTCTCAGTTACCCAGAATCACAAACTCCTTATTCTCTCACCTCCCATGTTTAATCAGTTGTTAAGCTCATTTTGTTTCTACTTACACTTCTATGCATTCATTTTACTCTTCTAACACTGTAAGCAATTTGGTACATGTCCTAATTATTTTGTGACTGATGAGAACAACAGTCTTCTGGTTGGCCAGTCCAGCCTCAAGTCTCTCCACATTTCAGTCCATCTTCCCTTGGGTGGTGAAAAATGATCTTCTCACAGAGAATGTGTGACCATATAACATATCGTCCCAAACCAACCTCCCATCTAATAAATTCTATTTACCTGTTCCCTTCCCACCTTTTAGTCTTCTTAAACTTTGTTCCTTTCTTCACTTTCCTCTCTCTTACCTCCAATGTTCAACTGGTTAAGTTCTTTCATTTCTACCTTCTATCACATCTCTGTTATACACTCCCTTTTCTCTTCTAATGTTGTTATCACCTTGGCATAGGCCCCATGGTAATCCTTGCTTTTCTTTGAACAAAACCACACTCTATGCATTTAAATTGGCTATTCCCATGCTTGGAATTCTCCCTACTAATCTCCATCTCCTTGCTTCCCTCAAGTTCCAGGTAAAATTCTACTTTTAGAATTTTTTCTAAAAAAAGCTTTTCCCAATCCCCCTTTATGTTCCCCCTTTATGTTTGTGCTTTCCCCCAGTTGATTCAGTCTATTTTATACCATATATGCATATTTTGTGTCTGTAGTCCATAGTAATATGCGTTCTTGGATAAAATAGACTCTTTACCCTTCCTTGTAAGGCTTAGCACAGGGTTTTGTATATAACAAGGGCTTAATAAAATGCTTGTTTACTCATACTTTTTTGAGCCCTTGCTTGTATTGTCATATTATATTGCTTATAAGAAGTAAAATATTATATATATATATATATATATATACTATTTTCTTAAAATTAATATATTGGGGAAAAACGCAGGGATGGATAGTTTATTATATATAACCCTGCTGCTCCTAGTTACTTACTACACTGATCCTAAACAATGGGTAAAAAGATATGGAGCTACCCCAAAATACAGATATAATGTCTATGAAGAGTTAAATCATCTGTAGTGATTTGCTCCTTTCAAATGATTTTGCTCATGGCATTGTAATAGAGCTATGATTTAACTAATATGAGTACTGCCTTCATCAGCATGGACTACAATCAGTCTAACTGTGATAATCTTCTGTGTATTCTTGTTCATGTATCTATGAAACTACTTTGGAATTGGTAAACTGTAATATAATACAGAAAAGTAATATAGTCCATAAGTAACGCAGGAAGTTAGTGTCAGAATCTAAATTAGACTTAGAACTTTTTTCCTTCAAACAGGAACTTAGACTCATGGTAGGCAACTTAAGGCTGCCTTTGCCATTCCCTATGTAACAATTTTAGATGGATATATAATCAAAATAACAAACTTTTGTGAAGTGAAACAAGTACTTAGGAGATTTTGAATATTGCAAATATACCAGTGGTTTAAAGTATAAAAAAACAAATCTATGCAATTTGGGTTTTAGACTACTGTCATAAGCCACATTGCCTCAATTTTGGACAAAAAGACAAGAGGGTTTCTAATCTAGCTCCCATTATTATTTCTATTTTGTATCCTAACTGTGGGGTACTCTAAAGTGCTCTCCTATGCCCTGTTTTCACCTGTCTACTCTCTTTCACCTAATATAACTGTCATCTAGGCCTCACCTTCCCAAACTCTAGTCAGTCAGACACTCGGTTATTCAATGGGCATTTATTAAGTACTTTTGAACATACCAGGTATCATATTAACATGGACATTTTATATAAGACATGTAGGCATCTTAAACTTTGAATGTCCAAAACAAAATTTTACCTTCCTCCCAAACTCAGCCCTCTTCCCAGACTTTTCTATTTCTGTTGAGGGAACTATCAGCCTACCAGTAATCCAGGTTTTCAAACTTGTCATTGTCCTTGATTCCTCACCCCACGTCCAAACAGTATCTAAATGTCATTTCTTTCTCTACAACACCTCTTGTATCCAATTCCCAGTCCAGGGGTCGTCAAACTTTTTAAATAGGGGGACAGTTCACTGTCCCTCAGACTGTTGGAGGGCCGGACTATAGTAAAAACAAAAACTTTGTTTTGTGGGTCTTTAAATAAAGAAACTTCATAGCCCTGGGTGAGGGGGATAATCGTCCTCAGCTGCTGCATCTGGCCTGGGCTGTAGTTTGAGGATCCCTGGTTTAAGCCCTATCCCCTCCCATTACTTGTGACATCCTTTGACTTCTTGTCAAAAAGTAAATGTCCTGATTTTCAAGAAAGGAAAAAGAGCAGAATTGGACAACTATAGGTCAAATAACTATGATTCTAGAGCTGAAGAGCTAATTCTTAATAAATGCTTATTGACTGACAAATTTATCAAGAACAAATTATCCCAGTTTAATATCAGTTTCTTTTTTGAAAGAATTAATAAGCTAGTGGATGAAAAAAAAATGTTGTGGATAAAAGGTTACTTAGATTTTAACAAGGCTTTTGATAAAGTGTCTTAAATATTCTTATGGAGATGGATAAATGTGAACTTTTATGCTAACAGACTCCAATGTATTGAGATATGGCTGAACTATTGGGCTCAAAAAATAGTAGTTAACTGTTCAATATCAAGAAGTCTCTGTGGGAATACTCACAGAGAACTATGCTTAATCCTGTACTGTTTTAACAATTTCTCAATGACTTGGCATAAAGACATTGCATATGACCCAAAACTATGGGAGACAGCTCACACAGGAAGACAGTGAAAATCTTGACAGGCTAGAGCACTGGGTTAAATCTAGTAAAATTAAATTCAACAAAGAGAAATGTTAATGTAATTTTGGGATGCATTAAGAAGGACATAGCTTATAGAAAAAGGGAGGTAATATTTCTACCATATCCTGTCCTTATCAGAACATATTAATTTGGACTGCCATATCAGGTTTTGGATACAATTAAAAGATATTGATAAACTGTAGAGTGTCTAGAGGAAAGAAACAAGGATGATGGCATAGAGTCCATGTCATATGAGGACTGGATGAAGCAACTGGACACATTTAATTTAGAGAAAAGAAAACTTCAAAAAAACAAGATAACTGTCTTAAAGTATTGAAAGCTTATTATTAAGAGGGATTAGACTTATTCTTCTGTTCCCACAAGGCAGAACTTAGAGCAAGGGATGGAAATTGCAGATTTAAATTTAGGTTTCAGGTCAGGAAAAAAGTTCCCAACAAGTTTTTTTTTTTTTTTTTAAACACTGTTCAAGCAGAGATTGAATTAGAATTTGAGAATCTGTTCTTTTAAAAATATTAATTTTACTTATTTTGTTAAATATTCTCTAATTATATGTGATTTTTTTAACATTAAAAATTTTTTTGAGTTACAAATTCCCTCTCTACTAACTATCCTTGAGATGGCAAGCAATTTGATATCAATTATATATATGTAATCAGACAAAACACACTTCTATATAGACCATGTTGCAAAAGAAAACATAGACCATTAAAAAACCCCAAGAAAAATAAAGGAAGTTTTTTTTTTTTAAAGTATGCTTCAATTTGCATTCAGAATTCTTCATTTCTTTTGTGTAATGATCAGGGATTCTTTTTGTATAATGATCAGATTAGATGGCCACTGAAGTTTCTCCCAACTCTCATATGCTATGATTATGTAGTTTCTGCTCTCATTCTCTAATTGCTGGTACTTCCCAGCTAAATTATCTTGAACTTATTTTATACATAATTTATATATAGTTGGAATAAGGATATTTATCTCTGGCTATCAATTAATCAACCAATAAACATCAAGCATCTTCTATATACCAAGTCCTAAGCTAGGATTGAGAATTCAAATTTAAAGAACGAAACATTCAACTCAGAATGGGGAAGACAACAAGGAACATTTTCAAAGTTTGTAAAGGCATAAAGCTAAGACTTTTTTGACTACCCCTAAATTAAGAATTTATTGAAACATTTCAAACATTCTCTTCGGTGATGCAACTAATTTACACATAGGCTTAAGTAACCAACTGGAGGTCTATTTTCTAAGTAGCTGCAGTGGGGCATAAAACCTTCAAAGTGCAAGTTTTCTCAGAAACATTATAATGGAATGTATAGAGATAGTAACAAATATGAATTAGTGTCACATACACTCACACATGGAAAGAGACAGAAAGAGAGAGAGGGAGAGAGAGAATGTGAGAAGATAGGTAAGACTGCATCAGTCTTGTCTTTTATCCTAAGCACTTAATACAATGCTTAGGCACATAGTTGGTATATTTAATAAATGCTTTCTGATGAGTGATTGACATATACACCAGGACTTGTGTGTAGCAAGGAACAATAAAGCACAGAACTACAATGTGGAGGACCAAATCCATATCTTGCCCTGTACTACAAATGAAGTGAAGCATGAGTGGAAAGATGAACTTTATAGCAATCCTGGGTGGAAATGAATCCATTCTTTGTTTTTGGTCAGATTTCATAAAGCTTCTTCTACCTTTGATGTCTTATTTAAACAGGAGGGAATGAAGGACCTTTTGGAAAGAATAAAATTAAATAATGACAATTCCTAGTTTTTTTGTGAATGGGAAAATGAACCATATTCTCCCAACTCCCAATTGGTCCAGCATTTCAGGGGTCGGAGTCCAATTGACACCAAATGGCAAAATTATAGTTTGGCTCACAGCTAGAATTTATTTATTCTTCTTTTAAAATTTCTTTTGAGATCTGTATTTACAAAACATTTTATGTTTTTTTTTTGTATAAAAACTTCACAACCATTTTATGTCTTATTCAGCATGACAAGTCACAATGATTTTAAACTAAAAAGTAACACCAACTTTCATCTATATATTTTTAATAGCTAAAATAGTTTGGGGGGAAGGACTGCTGCTTTAATTCAACTTATCTTCTTCTGTTGAGGAATCTTGTTTGTTTTTGTTTTTTGCTGAGACAACTGGGGTTAAATGACTTGCCCAGGGTCACACAGCTAGGAAGTGTTAAGTGGTAAATACCAAAAGAGTATTGTTCCTTCTTAAATTTTAATTTTTAAAAAGAATAAATTGATTTAAATGGGATCCACCTTAGTCAAAGAAGAATTGAACCAAGTAAAAGGCTACTGAAATGATTTTATGGAGACCCCATTCTATTCCTACTTCAGAAATTAATGACAGAAATGAAATGGATCCAGCCTTGCCAAAGAGAAAAAATTAAGAATAAAAGTGGTTTAACTAACAATGATATTTTTTAAAAGAAATCTTAGTTAACTAAGCTCTTTCTCTTTCTTTAAATAGCTTTTAAAATGATACCTCTTGGGAAGACTTCTCTAACTAATTAGAATAAAGGTAGTAGTTTGCTCCTCAGCCCACCTTGTTTGTAATCCTACAATTCTCAAGCATTTCCATTGTTCAATTAAATAGGATTGCCCTTTTTCTTTCACATATGTTATGGTCCATATTTGAAGAATGAATAGGAGCTCTTCAACTTTGAATCTTTCCCCTTTCTTCCTTGCTCTAAGTCCTCTCAAAGGAGAAACTACCCCCAAAGCAAGTTGATAAGTTCAAGTGGTGAGAAAAACTTTTCATTCAGGTTGGTCAGGGTGAATGTGCCCATTTGCAAATGCAATAAATGTTAACACTTGTTGGCTTAGCCTGCTCCAAATGGATCTACTTATCATTTCTATACAAATGATCCCCAGGTTTATACATTCAGTCCTGGTGTCTTTCAGGAGCTCCAGTCATGCATTTGCATATCTACTTTATTAGGCATTTCAAACTGGATGAGACATCTCAATTCTGTACTTCCTAATTTCTATTAAAGGCTCCACTCTTTTCAATTATATGGGTTTATAACTTTGGCAAAATCCTCAATTTTTCATTGTCCTCCATCCCTCCTATTCAATAAGTTCTCACATCTTGTCATTTTCATCTCTCATCTCTCTCCTCTTCATTTACAAGTTCAAGATTCTAATTCAGGCCCTTTTCATCTTTATCTTAGATTTGTAGTCTGCTTTCTCTCTGCCTAATGAGTCTCTCCACTCAAAACTGTTGTCCACTTAGCTGCTAAATGACTTTCCTAAAATATAGGTCTGTTTATATAATTTTCTTACTTAACAGTTTTTGCATCATTTAATTTTAATTTTATTTTTTTTCCCACTTATTTTTGTTGCTCACTTGTTTCAGTTATGTTTGATTCCTTATGATTTCATTTGGAGGTTTTTTTTTTTTTTTGGCAAATATAATACAATGGTCTGCCATTTCCAACTGTTTTAAATGGTGATTTCCAAGAATTTTCAAGCCCATTTACTTAATTTGTTTTTATGTAGCATCTACCTTGATACCAACCAAAATATGGCACTTTTTGTACCTGCCCTGAAGAAGCTTACATTAACATTTTACTTAGGAGTGGGAAATAGAAGTGGCATGTAAATTTGACAAATAAATACAAAATAATTTCAGCATGGAGAAAACATTATGATCTTGAATGACCAGGAAAGGCTCTGTGGAGAAATGAGGCATGTTTGTGGATTCTTAAAGCAAGTTAAGGTTTCTAGAAGGAATAGAGGAGACATTTCATTTGGTCATTTCAGACCTATGGAAACAGCCCAGGTACCCTGAAGGAACACTGAGTACCTTGGCAAAAACATAGAATGCCAGGGAAGTGAAATAAGAAATAAGAAAGAAAACACAGACTCTAGAAGACAACAAATACATGTATTTAGCTCTACTTACTATCTTTCTATCTATCTATCCAACATCTATCCATCCACCCATCCATCCATCCATCCATCCATCCATCCATCCACCTATATGGATGCTTGTATAAGTTTTACAGGAGGAGTCATGGGAATAGAAGAAGAAAGGATCAAAGGATTTATAAAAGATGTTTCTTTAGAAATGTTTCTATATTCTTGGGGTATGCTTTAATTCTTAGTCCTCTTTGATTTTCATCCATATCACTGTTTAATTTTATCAGACATTTAATTATTGCATCTTCATTTCCAAAAAATGGCTCCATTTAAGTAACAATGTATTCTCTTCAAAGTACTCATTTTTGTTTTTAAGATTTGATTACGTATCTTCTCCTGGATTGTGTCATGTTTAAAAACTTGGTTAAAAATTTATAGTCTTTCTACATGTTAATTTACCAAATAGGGGGCTTAATGGTGCAGCAATACAGACATTGGAGTAAGAAGTAGGAGGCCTTGCTCAGGTGATTTCTGCCAGTCACCGTATGAAGACAGGCATTCAGCTTTTCTGGATCTCAGTTTCCTCTCTTATATATTTTAAAAATGACAGAGTTGGACTAAATGATTTGTCAGGTTCTTACCATCTGTGGCATTTTGTTATTTTAAATGTGATTATGGGGAATTTTGAACCAAAACTTTCAGGATCTGAATTTCTAAAGCCCATTATACTTTTTCAAATGCCTATTTTTATACATTAACAATATTGTAGATTAGTGTTTAAAACAAGCATAAACTCTGGTCCTATAATCTTTTTTATAAATTGATGCAAACGGGATTTATACTTTAACATGATTCTTAATATTTTGATATCTTGTTAGTCTGAGAATGGTATCACTCCATTAGTCCTCTGGAGCATTTTCAACTCCTTTAATGTAGCTATTAACATCATTTTGGAATTATCATGTTCTTTTAAAAAATAAATATCAAAAAGTTGCAACTTGACCAAAGGGAAGGAGTTTATATATTTAAAAAAAGATAATAACTTTAAAACTGTCAGCAAATTGCATTAATCATTTTTTAAAAACACACTCAACCCATCCCCCTCCCCAATACAGATTAAACTTGTCCAAAGTAACTTTAATAGCAACATATTCACAGGTTTGCACTACAAAGTTGTGAAAAGAATGATATCTTTTTCAAATATTTGATTAAGTGCTGCAAGATGTTGAAGAAATTCAGTGCTCAAATGAATTATATGTTTGATGTCATTTTTGGCAACACTATAGAAAATGTCACATAAAAGAAAAACATCTTATTTAAAGGAAGGTCTTGACAGCAGTCTGGCATGGGTAACAGCTTCATCCCCAAATGGGAAGACTGGTTATAATCAAACTTGTAATGAGCGAATTAGTTTTTTTCCTTCTCTTGAGACAATGTAAACACTTAAAAAAATTCTTTTACTTAATGACTTCTAAAGTCTTGGACCTGGAACAAAAGTAAGTGTGCAAATATGTAATATATTCAATTTAAAGATTAAATATCAGATGTGATTCTAATATTTCTTGGAGAGCTGTCAGAAGCTGTTAATGAAGACAAGTGGTGGTAACAGAGCAGCCAACAGGTAGTTCACCTCTTGGATATTATTTTCTTTTTGACTGGAAGAAACCAGTCATTCATTGTGTCAAGGGAGATGGAATGCCCCGGTACTAGAGTATAGACAAATTCTAGCAAGTATCCAAGTGAGAGGCTATAAAGGCTTTCCTTTTTAAAACAAAACAAAACAAAACAAAATATTTTTGTTTGTTTGACAAAAGGATAAGAATTGTCTTTATCCCACTTAAAAAAAAAAATCCATCTCTCTTTTTTCTGACAGAAACAAAGAAGAGAATGAATGAATGAATGCCAAAGATAATATAACAGAAAGCACTGGCTTTTGAGGATTTAGGTTTGATTCTTGGCTATGACATTTAGTACCTGTGTGACTTGTGATATTACTTTATTTTGTCCTATGTAATAAAGGATTGGATGAAATGATCATTGGGGTCCCTTCTAGTTCTATATCTGTGATACTGTTTCACATCAGGGTTATTGATCACAAACTAAGCCTCCCCCTACACAAATGAATAAATATAATTTATGGGTCCTGAATATCATAAATAATAGGAACATGTTGTAGTATGTCAAAGTACACTATTTATCTGAATATAGATTGCTCCCAAAGATAAGGTGAATCCCTATGATGAGATCTTTTGGAAAGGAAAAAAAAAGTAATAAAATAAAAGGTTGCAAAAAATTAGGGATAGAAACTGGACTTCTCATTTCTCTGATAAAGAGAATGGTAAATGATGAAATTCCTTTAGTTTACGCAGATTGTCATTTTTTCTTAAATTTATATATCTTAGTGAACTGCTTAGGGCACTGAAAGGTAGTAGTAACTCACCCAGAGTCACAGAATCAGAACTTTGAAATCGATTGGTTGTCACTGGCCCAGGACCACCTAAAATGGCATGTCCACATCAGAGAAGGTATTGTATTCCATGAGCAAAACAGAGTTGTAGTAACTCAAAAGAAACAAGAGAAGTGAAAATTTAGAGCCATTTCCATTCCAAATGTTCATATGAACTATTTGTGCCTGACCTGTGGTAGAGCCTTCTGAACTCATATTCGTCTGGTCAGCCTCAGTCAGACACATTGTACCTTGACCCCAATACAGTACACTTTGGTCCTCATTAAGAACGATGGACAGCCAATATGTCAGAATCCAAATCTTTCGGTCTCCAAGGCTGATTCTCTATGCACTATGACAGGCTAACTCTCTACAAAATATTTTCATGTAAAAACCTATTAGAGAAAAAAACATTTTAAACTGGGAAAACATTTTTACAATCAAAGGTTCTGATAAAGGCCTCATTTCCAAAATATATGGAGAACTGACCCTAATCTATAAGAAATCAAACCATTCTCCAATTGATAAATGGTCAAAGGATATGAACAGACAATTCTCAGACGAAGAAATTGAAACTATTTATAGACATATGAAAATATGCTCCAAATCATTATTAATCAGAGAAACACAAATTAAGACAACTCTGAGATACCACTACACACCTGTCAGATTGGCTAGAATGACAGGGAAAGATAATGGGGAATGTTGGAGGGGATGTGGGAAAACAGGGACACTGATACATTGTTGGTGGAATTGTGAACACATCCAGCCATTCTGGAGAGCAATTTGGAACTATGCTCAAAAAGTTATCAAGCTGTGCATACCCTTTGATCCAGCAGTGTTTCTACTGGGCTTATACCCCAAAGAGATACTAAAGAAAGGAAAGGGACCTGTATGTGCCAAAATGTTTGTGGCAGCCCTGTTTGTAGTGGCTAGAAGCTGGAAAATGAAAGGATGTCCATCAATTGGAGAATGGTTGAGTAAATTGTGGTATATGAACATTATGGAATATTATTGTTCTGTAAGGAACGACCAGCAGGATGAATACAGAGAGGACTGGTGAGACTTACATGAACTGATGCTGAGTGAAATGAGCAGAACCAGGAGATCATTATATATCTCAACAATGATACTGTTTGAGGATGTATTCTGATGGAAATGGACCTCTTAGATAAAGAGAGCCTTAATTGATCAAAGATGGACAGAAGCAGCTACACCCAGAGAAAGAACACTGGAAATGAATATAAACTGCTTGAATTTATGTTTTTCCTCCCGGGTTATTTATACCTTCTGAATCCAATTCTCCCTGTACAACAAGAAAACTGTTTGGTTCTGCACACATATATTGTATCTAGGATATACTGCAACCCATTCAACATGTAAAGGACTCTTGCCATCTCGGGGAAGGGTGGAGGGAGGGAGGGGTAAAATCGGAACAGAAATGAATGCAAGGGATAATGCTGTAAAAATTACCCTGGCATGCGTTCTATCAATAAAAAATTATTAAAAAAAAACAAACTTTTTTTAAATATGAGGAAATGAATCAGCTTCTGTTGTATTAAAAAAAAAAAAAAAGGACAAGTTAAAGAGAACCTCCAAAAGTGGGAGATTGAGAATGGCAAAGTACAAACAAAAAACTGGGCCTTTCCAGATGGGGAAACAGCTAATGTGGAGATGAGGCACCTTTATTGTTCTGCTCTCATTTCCCCAGACTCTGTTCTTCACTTTTCACAACATCCTTGCTCCCTTGCAAAGTTTGGGAACCTTGCCATTTTATGGGATCCTGTTCATTCCACCATCTACTTTTGAGACTGACACTGAGATGCCTGACCTCTAAAGTTTGCGCTTCTTTAAATCCAGTAAGCTTCCATGCATCCCCCAAAACTGTGAATAACAGAGACAGGTAGAGACAAATGTCAAGGAATTTTTGAATGAAGTGGAGGTTTGGGGGAACTTATGCATTTTGGGGGAGCTTAATAATACACTTGGCACAATCTGTAAACAGCACCATCTATAGGGTTTTACCATCTACAGGGCTTTCCTCTTCTATTTGGACTTGAACTGGGGATATGTAAAGATGGTAGTATATACCTTTGGCATATGTTTTCCTGTTTAACACCTTGCTTGATATAGTTTATCATTAAGAGATTAAAATTATCATATCTAAATCTATAATTTTCTCACTCAAGGAATTTATACAATTTTAACATGAAAGAAAGACACCTCAGTGGAGAATTAGGCAGAATCAAATGCTTTTTAAAAGGTTAATAAATAATATGCTGGAGGAAACTTGTACCATTTAGTCATTTGTGAGACATTAAAGATAAGCTTTGCACTATAGAATACTGTTTGTGAAAACCTGATTTTTCCCTTCAAAAGCCTTCATTAAGAATGTACTCATTAGTATTAAGTGTTAAGGATGATCATGATAAATATATCAGAAGGGATTCAATCAGTGGCTCATGACTATACCCATGGAAATTCCTGAAATGTCAGTGTCAAGAGTTTTTTGATTATTGTTCTGCTTTTGCTTTTTATTCCCCCCCAAAAAAATTTCTAAGGTAAAAAGAGATATACTACCTAATACATTGATTTTTCAGAAGTATATAATTCAACTGAATTTGGTGATTTCTAAAATATCCTCAAGGCAGTCCAAGTTCTCATCTTTAAAAGTCAAATCACATATCAATAAAATATAAGGGACTTTCACCCCATATTTTCATAGCAGATTTACTTGGAAAAGCATAAAACTAACATTCTCAATACATAGGTCCTATACTGGTCATTTCCTTAGGCAGCAGTTCCACAATAACTCTCCATCTATGGTGGCAAGCAAAATGAGCAAGATAGTGTAATAGGCACATAAAAATTGAAGGATGACAGCTTCAAAATACAACAAATTAAAGTGAGAAACCACTAATCACAATATATTTGTTAGCTTAAGTTTTTTTCCTGAAGCAAGGGAAGATTATTATTGTATGTATGTATATATGCTTTTAAATAGCATAAAGATTTCTAGTGCAAATATCTAATAATTCACAGGTTTGATTAAAGTACTTCTCAACACATTGGTCACACAACTAAAATACTTCAATTATTTGGCATTGGTGTAAATGAAAGGTCTCACATAAGTCAATTTTCCAGATCACTGAAGCTTAGCTTTTCAACACGAAATTAAACTTTTTCAAATATATTCTCATGCCTTCCAAAACAGTGTATACAAAACAAAACTAAACATATTCTTGATGATTGGAGAGTAATAATTATGAATAATAATTATTTTGTTATAGTGAATTCTTTAGAATAGCAATTGAAATCTTTAGGGCTTATTGAGGCTATCTGCTTCAAAGGATCTTGGGCTTTTTTTTTTTTTTTAACACATTTCTTCATCATAACTTGGTCAGCTGTCATTTTCTGTTGTTATTAATATGATTATTTCTAGCAGTTACTCCTCTGAGCCTAGTTTACTGCATGTTAGAATTATACCTAAGAGTAAATGTGCTTTGCATGAGGCCTTGAAGATTTTTCATATTAGCAAAGTGAATGAACTTTTAATTCATGGATTTTGTGTCATCTATTTTAAATAATCACAGGACTTCTTTGTTTCCTTGCTGGGTTTTTACTATATTTTGGACAATTTAGCTTGCCACCTATAGGGCACAACTTCCCACTCACAAGTGATTTCTGCTCACAAATGTCTGCACAATGGTACCATTACTTCTGCGGTTCCAATTTCCACTTAGCAATAGGTAATGCCTGGTATGTTATATACTGACTGAGGTGAAAGGAAGAAGAAAGGGAAGAAAATAAAAAGTGTGGAAGAGAAAATGAAAAGACATACAAAAGGGGAATAGTAGTAAGGGAGAATAAAGAATTCAAAATATGCTTAAGGAAGTTTTTAAAGCATGATTCTTTACCGTGAAATTAAAAAAATATAAATTGTAATCATATAACTACACTTTCCTTTTATTGGTCAAAGTGTGTAACAATAAAATTGAATGCACAAAACAAAATATCAGAATTGAAGAAAAAAGAACACCCCAAATAAAAAACAGCATATGCCTGAGCTTAAAGTTAGTCACAAGCTATTACTTCTTATGTAGAACAAGACAATGTCTAAAGTGTCAGGAGAGATTAGCTGTTTTTGAAAAGAACAATCTAAAATCATCAAGAAATCAATTCATCCTAGCAATATTGGTCTAACATTCTAAAGAGTCTCTGTTTCACTTAGGAAACAAAGATTAATCTTGTCTAACATTATATATTAGATAGATGGAAAAGTAGTCACAAAATGTACATTTCCTCAACTCTAGTGATAGAGGGGCCCCAGTCTGACTTAATCCATTATTCAAAGGTAGTTTGTAGAGACTTTAAATGGCCCAGTGCAACTTGAGAGGTATTAAGCACTGCAAAGAGATCTTTCACAACAGGTTTTAAAATGCTTTCTTGATTTATAAGCTCAGATTGTCCTTCTTTCTTTGAATTTTGGCACTATTCACAGAGAAGGTATTGTCCACATAGTACTCTAAGAAAAGAATATCAGATACCTTATCTACCTAAAGTTGACTCTGGAATTTGCTAAAACCTGTATCTCTCTATTTGACTTACTGCTGGTTTTGATAATATGATTAAATTTAAAGGAAATCAAAGGGAGTTGCAGACATAATTTAATTACAAAGTTTATGAAAAGTATTAGACAAAATAAACTCTGAAAAAGTGACTTTACCCTAACTTACTGTCAATTTTAGATAGAACTAATTATATACTATAGCAATTCTTGACAATTGGGTCAAGAGACTAAATAAACTTTGTTACTATAAATGATTATCTTGAAGTACATCTCTTTTGAGTATAACTGATATTTAAAATATAACATAACATTCCTTATTTACTAGATTTAAATTGAGGGCACATTGAAGATTTTGGGTTAAATCAGCTTGATTTAAAAGTTCTTCATGTTCAAATTTCCTACAAGTAAAGAAAATTTAAACCATACAAATAATTGTTTTAGAATCATTTCTATCCCTCAAAGTTAGAGATTTTTCCAGAAAGCACCCTTCAATCCTAGCTTGCATCATTGGCAAATCTCCAGTAATTAGGAATTCCTAATTGTTAGGAAGGTCTTCAGTATATCAAAGTGAAATCTACCCCTCTGCAATTTCCACTCAGTGCTCCTAATTCTCCCTTCTGGGCAAATAAAATCATTCTAATTTGTTCTACCAAAAGACAGCTCAAAGAATACTTGAAGATATGTATCAGGTCTTTTTGATGGCATATCCCTCCCGGACATACAAACCCACCTTCTCTTCAGTCTTTTTTTTTTTTTTTTTTTTTTCTCTCTAGATTAAGTACAATCATTTTTTTTTTTTCTTCAATTTGAGCTTTCTTTAGTATCTTTTTATCCTGGATGCCTTCTTCTCAATGAAATCTAGCTTGCCAATGTATTGTCAAAAAGGTGGAACCTAGGAAAGAACATAGTGCTCCAGGTTGACATGCAACAGAGCTATAACTTCTTTCCTTTGAGGGTTCTATATTTCTATCAATAATAGCTCAAGACAGCAGTAGTATTTTGGTTATCATGTTATTGTACTGACTCTTGAGTTTTCTGTCTACTAAAATGCTAGATCTTTAAAACAACAAAAACTCATAAACTGTTTAACCATTTTATCCTTATTCTGTACTCAGCTGAGTTTTCTGAAGCCAAATAAATTACTTGATTCTTTACTTAGTTCTGTCACTAGTCTTACAGATATCTGGGTTTAAAACCTCAAGTTATCTCACCCTATATATCTCAGTTGCCAAAGTTTGTCAATTCTGTCTCCATAACATAATATGTAATACTATAAATATAAATATGAAATATATAGAGAAACTGTTATAGAGTTCATTATAATGAGATTTTAGCCATTATACCAAATGTGTTCACATATAATGAGATTTTAGCCATTATACCAAATGTGTTCACATACTAGTTGTGCTGTATTCTTGAAGCACACATTATCTGAAATCATATATGGTTCTTTGTGTCATTCTTCTATTGTTCCTCCTTAATTATATTTGGGATTTTATTTGTTTTCTTGAGATTTAAGGATTTAGAACATTTTGAGAGAGGATTGAAGAGGTTAGAAACTATGAAACATAGTTGCCCCATTAAAACTTACTAAACACCTTGAGATAAAAGAGGCAGACCATAAAATCACAAGTCAAGAGCTGGAAAAATCCTTATAAGATAATATAGTTAATATTTATATAGTATTTATATGTACAACCTGTGAGTGCTAAGTGCTTTACAATTATCTTATTTAAGCTTCACAACAAACTATAAGGTAGGTGTCATTATTATACTCATTTTATAGTACATATATTTATATATACATATTATAGTATATATATATATAAAATAGTGAGATAAACAGAAGTGACTTAATCAGTATCACATGTATGAAGCCATATTCCTGACTCCATGTCCCATGCTTTATCAGTAGATATCACCTGGCTCATTAATTATAGCATCCAGTCCTTTGGAATAGACTACATCATACTCTACTCCTACAAACTATACTTCCAAACTTCATCTTCCTTTCACGGAATAGAAACAGCATATAGTCAAACAGTGTCACTAGAAAGTCTGCCTTTCATGGCAAGAAACAGAAGGCACTCTTTTTCTTTTCTTTTTCTTTTTCTTTTTTTTTTTTTTGCTGAGTTGCCCAGGGTCACACAGCTAGGAAGTGTTAAGTATCTAAAGCCAGATTTGAACTCAGGTCCTCAGGATTGCTGCTCTATTCACTGTGCTACCTAGCTGCCCAAGAAAAGGCATTTTTGAAAATTGATTATTCTATGTTAGAAATAGACTGTAAGCAGTCCTTTTTGTGGTGGCAAGGAACTGGAAATGAGTGGCTGCTCATCAGCTGGAAAATGGCTGAATAAGTTATGGTGTATAAATGTTATAGACTATTATTGTTCTATAAGACACGACCAGGAGGATGATTTCAGAGAGACCTGGAGAGACTTACATGAACTGATGCTAAGTGAAATGAGCAGAACCAGGATATCATTATTCACAGCAACAACAAGATTATACAATTCTGATGGATGTGGTTCTCTTCAACAATGAGATGATTCAAACCAGTTCCAATTGTTCAGTGATGAAGAGAGCCATCCATACCCCGAGAGAAAAATGTGGGAACTGAATGTGGATCACAACATAGCATTTTCACCTTTTTTGTTTTTGTTTGCTTGTTTTTGTTTTCTTTTTCCTTTTTTTTCTTTTTTGATCTGATGTTTCTAGTACAGCATGATAACTATGGAAATATATTTAGAAGAATTAAATGTTTAACATGTATTGGATTACTTGACATTTAAAGGAAAAGGTGGAAAGAAGAAGAAAAAGATTGGAATACAAGGTTTTGCAATGGTAAAAATTAAAAATTATTTTTGCATATATTTTGAAAATAAGCTCTAAAAATAAATAAACAAATAAATAAAAAGAGAATAGACTATAACTGAGTCAAGGAAGTAAAACTACTTGGGAATATGACAATAGTTTTGTCTCCTTTATAACAAGATTTCATCTCTCTACATTTTTCCTTCTTACTCTATGTCTTTCTATATACCATTTATTTCTTTATCATAAATTTTAATCAAGAGTTAGTAACATACAATATTGTAGAAATAACTTTGTAATAAGACTGCATCTTTACCATGTTAAATGTAAGGTTATTTACATTTTACTTGTACTTACTTTTCTTGCTTACCTTATCTCTTTCTACAAACCACTTAGTTTGTTGTCATAAATATTAAAATGAACTTTTAGCCTTCACTTGTGGGATTAATCTATCTAAGCTGACAGAGAAAAAGAGGATCTTTAAACACATATAAATTGAATCACGCAATAAATGCCTGTAAGATATTTTCTTGATTCAACCTATCAAAAGTAAAATGCTCACATGTGTGCTCTAAATCATGAGAAATAAAATCCCAATTTTTAATTATGAAATCATCAGATAAAAATCATCTAAAATATTTTTATTGACACAGGAGTTTTGTTCTGTATTATGCTCAATGGTTACTTCTTTTATTCCTGAATGGCCCATTAATAATTTATTTATGGTTTAAAGGGGAAAAAAATAGTCATTTAAGTTGATTCATTTTACTTTCATAGTTGTTAAGAGATTAAAAAAAAAAAAAGGAAACAAATCAGAAAAGTCCTCCATTGAGGACAGTCTGGTTTGTGTCAGATGTGAATGATGATTAATTTTTTTCTGACCCTTTCTTAAGGTCAGTGAATTTATTTATTCATTTGGGTTTTAGTCTCTGGCATTGAGCTTTTTTTTTTTTTTTTTCTGGCATTGAGCTTAATAATTTCAGATGTTTTGAAGAAGAATCTATTATTGAGCTTATTCCTACCATAAACCAAATCTTCATTAGCCTTACTAAGTATTTTTATCTAGCACATTTAATATTAAGAAGTAAAACCAGAAGTAACTAATTTTTTAACCTTTTTTCTTAAGATATAATTTTTTAAAGATTTGAATTATTAGTTCATCTTTATCGGTTGGTATTGCACACAAAAAATTGGAAATCCATATGAAAGACAATGTCTATATTACTATAACAATATGCTTTACTAAGTGTACAAAAGGATCTGGATATCTGAAACATCTGGGTCTTTTTAGGATCCATTTTCAGCCCTTAAATCCATCTGCAAATTAAAGTGCCAGATATTCAGCACATAGTGTTTGAAGGACCAAATCACCCAGTGTTGCCAAAATATCCAAATATTTAAATACATTAAAAATGGTTTCGGACTAAAATAAAATGGTTTATCAAAGCCAGGTATGTAACCACACATCCCAGTTAAGAAATCTTTCCTGAATGGATTCAGCAGGGTACTTAGACAAACTGATGCATAACGTTATAGAGCCAAGGTCAAATAAAACTTTCCAACTTCTTCTCATGCAATGATCTTACTCAAGAAATACACATATGAACCTCTGGATTTATCCTCAAGAGTTCACAAAATCTTAACATTTAAATATCTCTGTGTGCAGGAAATTTTCAAAGTTCTGGCAAGCAGTCAAGGACACCTCTTGTTCTACTTTGCTTATATAATGGTTCTGCACTGATGGCACATGGTATCATTTTTCATTTAATGAGAAAAGAAACACAATTAGTTTTAAAAGCTACATGTTGTAGTCATTAGGAATCTGTAAAGTTCAAAGTAAAACACAGTGTTTGCTGATGCTCACTAATCTGCCATGGTGCAGTGCAGTGTGTTTTTCTATCACTACTTCTGTTTCATTATGATACTCGTCTACTTAGTTAACTACATGTAAAAGTAGAGATGAAAGTCAAAATTAGCAAAAGTCATATAATACCAAAGAGCTCGAACAAAGTCTTACAACATTGCAGACTATGGTAAATGACTGTAATTTAAAAGGTAAAACATGATCAATAATAAGATCACTTATTCTGTAAGATGCAACACAAGGTCATTAAGAAAAATGTAAGCATGTGTTCCTAAGAACTCTATTAATGTATAAAGTATATTAATTCAATTCAATAAATAGTTAAGCACTTACCTACTATTTACAAGGCACTGTGCAAGGTACTCTGCGTAATAATACAATAGGCATTTACTTAAATGTCCATTGTGTGCAAGACTACATGCAAGCTCTAAATCTAAGATGATTTTTGCATGGGATGCAGTTGATATAGACAAAACTAAAGTGAGATAGAAGAGATCTTAGAAATTATATAATATAGCTACTACATTTTATAGATGAAGAAATTGCAGTTCAAAGAGTTAAATAACTTATCTAAGAACATATTTGTGTATGTGTGTGCACACAGACATATATAGACATTACCCTATAATTAGCAGAACCAGTATTAGAACCTAGATTTTTTGATTCTTAGGCCAATACTCTTTCGGTCTCATTCAAAACCTGTTATGGGCCTGAACTCTGAAACAAGGATTCTTACAAGATGTAAGTAGAATGTATTTATGTTTGTAAGATGTAAGTCAGTGGAATTGATGAGACAATGGTTATCTAGTTTAGCATGGTGCTTAATAGTTCTCTAAATTCAGTATGATTGATTTAATCTTACAACAAATAATGCTTTCCTAGTGATATAATGATTGGTTTATACTCAGTGTAGTACATATAAGCTGAGACGAACTCAGCCAAAAGAAGGAGAGATAGATTCATTCCATCGTCCATCTTTGTAGTGGCTGGAGGCTGAAAATGCACAAGCCCTCGGACTCAGAGAGATTCATTCCATCTTTATCAGCCTTGTGGTGGCTGGCCTGGCCTCCTGCACTTCTCCATGGAAACCAAGACCTCTAGGAAAAGGCTTCTAGGAAAGCTAGCCTGGGCCCCAGGCAAAGAAACTAGATTGCGAAGGAGATATTAAAGGATTTGGACTTTAACACTTGGCTATTCTTGTGATGATTACTCTGATGAAAAAAAGGCTGTCCCAAAGACCCTCAGAAAACCAAAGATCATTACAAAAACCCAATCCTATCCCTTATGCCCTGATTTTTTATTACTATCCCCCTCTGGTTTTCAACCAAACTTCACCTTGCCATCCATTGTTACTATTTGTAATGCCTGTTCCATAGGCCACAAAATTCCCTTTGCCTTGAATCTTTTTTCTTTTCCACTCCTCCCATCTAGTATTACTGAAACCTGGTTGCCCTCTAATGACACAGCCACCCTGTCACCCTTGATAGTTTTGGCTGCACCTTCAGTCATTCTTCTCAGATCACTGATTGAGCTGTGGGAATTGAATACTTCTTGACTCTTCTGCCACTTCCCCCCATCTCTGCCACTCAGTTATCTCTCTCCACCTTTGAGATTCATAGTATTCATAGCTACCACCCAATTAAAAATCATGGTGGTTGTTGTCTACAGATCCTCAGGACACTCCTATTTCTTCTTCAATGAATTCCATATCTATCTATCTATCTATCTATTTATCTACATATAACTATAAATAGATAGGTATACATATAGATTCTTTTTCAAATAGCCTAATCACTCAGTTTCTTATCTTCTCACCTCTCACAAGTTACTCTTCCAAATTATCTCAGACATGCACAAAGATGGTCATATCTTGGGCCTTTGCCATCACCAAACAATATAGCTTTGTGTTCAATAATTCTTAAACCCTATTATGCAACCATAACCTATTAGTTTTTCACATCTCCCTCTCCCTTCCCTTTAAACAAAATCACAACATACTCTCTCCTCACTGACCTCAAATACCTTAACCTCTCAATTCACTCCCAGTTTACCTTCCCTGCATAATCAATCTCTCCTCTTTTCCCCATTCTTGACACATTGGTAAACAAATTCAACTACACTGTCCTCTCTTGAATCTCTAGAACCCTTATAATTTCACTGATTATACACAGCCTCTTCCATACTATTTTATCTGACGAACTCATGACTTTCCATAGATTTAATTACCATCACAATTCTTAATTCTACCTATTTTCTTCTCCCCAAGCTCTCTATTGACTTTTCGTCTCACATTTTCAATTGATTTTCAGATATTTCGAACCAGATATCCAGTAGACATCTTAAATTCAATTATATCTAAAACAGAAGTCATTACCTTTCCTCTTAAACTCCCTCCCATCCTACCTTTCCTATTAATGTAGAAGCCAACACTATCCTTTTAGTCCCTCAGGTTCACAACATAGGAAACACCCTGGATTCCTCATTCTCTCTCATTCCCCAAAATCTAATCTGTTGCTAAAGCCTAATGATTTTACCTTTGCAATATCTCTCAAATATGCCTCCTTCTCTCCTCTAACAGTGCACCGCTCTACTACAAGTCATAACCACATTGTGCTTGGGTCTGCCTGCTTCAAGGTTCCCTCCACTCCAATCTACTTTAATCCTCTGCTCAGCTGTTGCTGTCCTTTGTCCTTCCTTCTCAAAGAGGACCATGACATCAGAAAGGTGACGCCATGACATGCAAATGAGTTGGATTTAAGTGAGGGAGGGCTGTGCAATAGCACCTATCTCACTTTCTCCTCTTCTACCGGAAATCTCCCTAATCCCTTTTAATTTTAGTACTTTCTCTCTTTTAATTATTTTCTATTTATCTTGTATATAGTTTGCTTTATAAATTTGTTTTCATGTTGTATTCCTCATCAGATTAGGAGATCCTATCTTGATAAGAGGAGACTATTCTTAGCAAGTCCTTAATAAATGTTTATTGATTAATTGATTGATTCTACAGTACACTGCTTCCTAATTGTATCCTATAAACACAAGAAGCTTCTTAAAATGGAGATGTGTTAAACCAGAATAAAAATGATTCCAAACTCATTTCAAAATATTTTTTCAATGCCATTTATATTATTATTCTCCAGTATCATGGCATATGGATAATTTATATGGTACTGATAAGATAAAGAAGATTTAGAAATAAAAACCTTTGTTATGCATTATCACAATTATAGAGCACAAAAGTAATTTGAACTGAATTTTATATAAATAAAACCAAACAAATATCATCATAAAAGACTGCTTTTGTAGATCACATCCTTCTCCTTTCCACTCTATAATGAACTTTTTATGTAAAGTATAATTTTATAATAAGCATTTCAAAATCAAATAATTACATTAGCAATTTGTAACTTTATTTCTACTTTTCAAGCAATCTTTAGGTGAGAAGTAAGTTTGTGTAGTGATTATTATAATGAACTACAAATTGGGCAATTTGGATTCCAGTCTTGATGCTGGTATTAGCTTGCTTTACATTAAACTATCATTTTTATGAAGATGCTTTTCAGTTGTATCTATCTAATCTTAGTCTCTCTCTTGAGCTTCAGTGGCACATTACCTATTGCTGTTGTTCAATCATGTCCTGATGCTTTGTAACCCTATTTGGGGATTTCCTGACAAAGATATAGGAGTGGTTTGCCATTTCCTTTTCCAGCTTGTTTTGCAGATGAGGAAACAGAAAAACAGGGTTAAGTAACTTGCCCAGGGTCAAGTACCTGAGGTCAGATTTGAACTCAAGGAGATGTCTTCCTGGCACTCTCACTGTGCCACAAACTACCTCAACATCATCTATTGCTTAAAAGTTATTTTTAAATGATGTCTGGAAGACATTTTGGACATAACATATCCCAAACTGAACTTCTTATGTTTTTCCCTAAACCCTGCTCTTTTAAAACCTCCCTATTTCTGTGTAGGGTACCACTATCCTTCCAGTCTTCCAAGTTTGAAATCTCAGCAGAGGCTTCAACTTCTTACTCTGTTTCATTCCATGTATGAAATCAGTATATCCAATCAGGTGCCAAATCTTTAAAAAGCCTTCACAACATCTCTCCAGTCTGGCCTCTTCTGTCACACAGTTGTTCTCTCTTTGATTCTCACCTATGACACTCTACCATCTCCAAGCCTTTGCACTGGCCACTCCACAAGCTTAGAATTCACTCTCATTTTACATCTGTTATACAGAGCTCCTCTTGTTCTTGAAGATGTGGTTCAGGCTCTGTTTTGCATGAAGCCCCATCTGAAACCTCCAGTTGCTAGTGCTTTCTATTTACATATTTAACTATACAGTACATATTTTATTTATTCACAGTGTAGTTATACTGTACATATGTGTGTGTATATATAAATATTTAAATATGAACTTATCTTACTCATTTTGTTTCATTCTTTTTGTTTATATTTGTATTCTAGTGTCTAGCACAGCACCTGATTTTTAATGGCTAGGTGGCATAGCATATAAGAGTGCCAGGTCTGGCTCAAGAAGACTGATCTTCTTGTGTATGGGTCTGGCCTCAGACACTGAGTAGCTATGTGATCCTGGGCAAATCACTAGATCCTGTTTGCCTCAGTTTCCTCATCTGTAAAATGAGCTGAAGAAAGAAATGACAAAGCACTTTAATATCTTTGGTAGGAACCCCAAATGGGAACATGAAGAATATAGCATGCCTGAAAATAACTGAAGCAGAGCAACAATAAAAAATACCTGCTAACTGACTGTTGATTGATCTTTATAAATCACTTTATCTCCCAAGATCTTGGATTCCTCATTTGCAAAAAAAAAAAAAAAATTTGCAGGCCTGGATGATCTCTAAAGTTTCTTGCAGGTCTGACACTCTAGTAACTTCTTTTATCAATTATACATTTGTATTAATTATAGGTAAGATTAAAAATCATTTATTAATATTAAAATACTAATTCTTTAAAGACATTACTTTCACTGACATTTCTTTCAGAACTCATTATGACAATTATAGCAATTCACCCTTTAGGGGATATTCCACCTATGAATTCTATATAGAAAATATTTTAGAAGTTTGTATTATAATCTTTGCTATTTTACAAGATTTTTGAGATTAATGAGAATTTTTCAGCCTTTTTTTTTTTAACAAGCTAACAATTATTCTTAATGAAGTTGGTTTAAAAATATATTCTGATGACATTTTAGTCATGTTCTAAATTTCAAGATCATGGTTTCTTAAGTGGTTATATACAAATGTTTTTCACTAAGTAAGCTAAAGAGCAATAAGCATAACTGAACTGTGAGTTATGCTGGCTCTTTAAAATTCTTTCACTTCATTATTTCAAAATGTACCAGAAAAGAGATAAGAAATTTATAAGCAGAAGAAAACACTTATTCTATAAATTTATCATATGGCATCAGAGGCAACTGATTCAAATCCTTTACCATACTAATGGGAATTGCAAGATAATTCATCTTTGCAAAAAGAAAACATAGAACTGAAGAGTCAAAACTACAAAGTTCTGGAAACTGAATATCAATTAATATGCTTTATAGCTTAACCATTTTTAGACAAAATTTAACTCTTTCTTTGGTGAAATAGCTTCCTTCACAGATGATCCAACTCAGGTAAAGTAACAATGAGATATTTGGGAACATAAGAGTAAACTTTTACGAAGTGTCATAAATGACTGACCAGTTTCTCAATATCAAAATTTATATTTTCTATATATTTAACATAACATTTAAAAAAAAAAACAAGATAAAATAAAAGTGAATACTGCCAATTTTAGGAGCAAATGAATCAACACTCAAATATATATAGCACAAATGGTTGTGAAGTTTTATCGTCTGTAAATATACCTGAGGGAGTCATGTGACTCTGCTTAAAGGCTCTTGTAAGAGAGGTCATTTACTTACTGAGGCTAAATATTTTTGATGTAAAGCTCTATCCAAGCTAAACTGAACCTCAATCTTCTTTTCATCTTCTCCATTGCTTCTACTCATATCCTCAAAAATAAGTATGTATAAAAATTATGAATTATCTTTGAGCTGAAATATGGTTAAAAGAATATCATAATTTAAATTTTAAAATGTGATGTACAGTAGTCAAAGCTGGAAGGAGACTTATAAATCAACTAGTCCAAGTCCATCATTTATAGAAGAGCAATAAAATTGAAGTCTGTAGTTTTACCACTTAGAAGTGACTTGCTGGAGGTTACATATTACCTTTGGTTCTGAAGTAGCAAAGGCAGAATCTGAACCTACGTCTTCTTTAAACACAGTAATATATTGTACTAAGTACCTATATTTTATGTGCTCACTTAACAAGAATGATGGTTGTAATGATGACAATGCTCACAATACCTTGACTTTTCAGAAAATTCCAGATTTAGAAACATCGTTTATCGGTACCTCTTTCTTATTCATTTTCCAAATAATGTTTAAGCACATTTAGACTCTAAAGACATCTAAAGTGTTAGGAGAGAGATCATAATTGATATGAGATCTTACCTTCCATTCTCTTTTCTGTTTGTTTGGCCAAAGTGTCATCATCTTTCTTTCTTTTTGCAGCTAAGAGTTCTCGCTTTAGGAGTCGGACTTCTTTCTTGAGTTCGTCACTATAAAGACAGAACACATATGCATGAGTATAAAGAAATACTGACAGAGCCAAGTTTTTTGGAAAAACTAGAATTGCCAGTTAATGTACATCAAACCAATGAAGTAAACAACAAAGGGATTAGAATTGTTAATTCATGGGAGGTAAAAGGAATAAGTAAGCTTAAATGTAAAAATAAACAAACAAACAAAAACCCCATTTTTTTTTTTCATGGAAGCAATATAGAGAGACAACATAGAATCTTAGTTTAGGCCCATGTAATGTATGGCCAATTGAAAGGTTTTTCAATGAATTAAGGGTTTTATAGCACTTAAAAATGTTAAGCATTATAAATTCAAGTGCAAAGGATGAAACAATTCCTGCATTACATGTGTGTGTACAACACACACACACACACACACACACACACACACACACACAAACATATAGGTATAATATGAGCTTACATTCCAGTGGAAGAAACAGCAAGTATATATAAAATATATATAGTATAACAATAAAGGGAATTAATACAAATATATGCCATGCAGATAAATACACTGTAGTTTAAGATAGAGCACAGAAAATTGGATAGGTCAATAAAAGCTTCATACAGAAGATGATGTCCAAGATACTTCTTAAAGAAAAAGAGGAAGAGGTGGAGCCAAGATGGTGGAGAAGACACATGCTTCATTCTGAGCTCCCTTTTACCTTCACTACTGATTACCAAATTCAGCCTCTGAAATAGTGCTTGACTGGTAGAATCCACGAATATTGGGAGTGCAACAAATTACCAGCCAAAGATAACTTGGAAGATCGCCAGAAAAAGTTTGTCTTGATCAGGTGGGAGGAGGCCAGTTCAGGCAGGGAGGCAGAACAAGGAGGCTAGTGCATGCTGAGCATACCAGGGGTGGGGTGTAGTCTCTGTGGGTGGAGAATTTGCAGAGAGGACTCTACTACAGGTTGGCTGCTCTGCTTTGGTTACAAATCAGTAGATCAGCAGAAAAGTTACACAAACACCAAAGGTAGAATGTACCCCCCAAAACACTGGCCACACCCACCCAACACTGGAACTGGCTTAATCCGGACCACAGCGCAGATATGCAGCCGCATTCCTCAGTGGGGGGCTTTGCCCAGGGCAGTCACACTTCTGCTGTGTAGGGCTCTTCACAGGGCAATTGCACTTCTGTAGCAGCGTGGCAATAAAAAAGCCAAGCGAGCTCTAATTATAGATAGTTTTGATACAGAAAGAAAGCAGATTTCCAATCCTGAGGAGATTAACAGCAGACAGTCTCCAGACAAAACCCCAAAGGGGATGTAACTGATTCCCCTCACATAAGACTCTCCTAGAAGAAATTATAAAAGATCTTAAAAGAGAGCTAGAAGAAAAATGGGGAAAGGAAAGAGAAGTTCTGAAAGAGAGTATGGAAAAGACATATAACTCATTAAAAGAAAAATTTGATAAAGTAGAAAAAGAAAACAACTTCCTGAAATGTGAATTGGAAAAGGTAAAGAACTCCCAGGGAAACAGAATTTGTGAACTGGAAAAGATAAAGAACTCCCAGGAAAGTAGGATTTGTGAATTGGAAAAAGAAAATAACTCATTAAAAAAAAAATTAGTGAAATGGAAAAAAATCCCAAAGACCAAAACAACTCATTTAAAAACTCAATTGGACATATACAAAAAGAAGTAAAAAAAGTTAATGAAGAAAATGACTCATTAAAAATCAGATTGAACAAACAGAAATGAATGATTCATTGAGACATCATGAATTGATCAAGCAAAACCAACAAAAAAATGAAAAAAAAGAAAAAAAATTGTTAAATATCTACTTGGAAAACAACAGACCTGGAAAATAGATCTAGGAGAGATAATCTGAGGATTATTGGACTTTCTGAAAATTGTGACCAAAAAAAAAAAGGAGCCTAGACCCTATTTTACAGGAAATCAGCAAAGAGAACTGCCTAGATGTAATAGAATCGGAAGGTAAAACAGACACTGAAAGAATTCATTGAACACCATCTGAAAGAGACCCTAAAATAAAAACTCCAAGGAATATTGTGGCTAAATTTCAGAACTATCAGACTAAGGAAAAAATATTACAAGCAGCCAGAAAAAAATAAAAATTCAAATACTGAGGAGCCACAAAAAAGATCACTTAGGATCTATCAGCTCCCACATTAAAGAATCAAAAGGCCTGAGATATGATATTCCAAAAGGCAAAAAAACTTGGAATGCAGCCAAGAATAAACTATCCAGCTAAGCTGAGCATTTTCTTCCAGGGAAGGGTGAATTCCATTTATTCCTAATGAAAAAAACAGAGCTAAACAAAAGATTTGGAGGTCAAGTAATATAGGACTCAAGAGAAACATAAAAGATAAAAAGAACTCTTGGAATTGTATTTCTGTTATGGGCATACATAAAAAGTGCATGTATAATTTGATTTTACTGTTATAATTAAAAAAAGGGAATTGGAAGTGGAAAGGAGATTGTATTGGAAAAAGAGAAAAGAGGAGCTAAAAAGAGGGAAATTACATCCCATGAAGAGACAAAGGAAACCTATCCTATCTAAGGGAAGGGAGGGGGGAGGAATATTGTGTGAATTGTACTCTCATTAGATTTAGCTCAAAGAGAAAATATTAGACATATTTGGTTTGCAGAGAAATTTATCTCATCTCATTAAAAAGTGGGAGAGGAAAAGGGAAAATAAAAAGAGTAATTTAATAGAAGGGAATACAGAAAAAATAAGGGAAAGGTTTAAGAAAGAGGGAGGTACTCAAAGAGGGTGGGAGGGATTCTAAAGAGGGAGAAGTTGCATGAGACAAGTGATGGCCATAAGTTTTAATACTGGGGAGCAGGGTAAGGGAGAAAAAAGAAAGAAAAGCATAATTTGGGGATTATAAAATGGCAAGAAATACAGAATTAGTAGTTTTAACCATAAATGTGAATGGGATGAACTCTCCCATAAAGTGAAGGCAGATAGGAGACTGGATCAAAAGCCAGAATCCTACAATATGTTGTTTAGAGGAAACACATTTAATGCAGTATGATGCATACAGAGTAAAGGTAACAAGCTGGAGCAGAATCTATTATGCTTCAGGTGAAGTAAAAAAAAAATGGGGGTAGCCATTATTATCTCAGATCAAGCAAAAGCAAAAATTGATCTAATTAAAAGACATAAGGAAGAAAACTATATCCTGCTAAAGGGACACATAGACAAGGAAACAATATCAATACTAAACATGTATGCACCAAGTGGTATAGCATCTAACTTCCTGAAAGAGAAGTTAAGAGAGTTGCAAGAAGAAATAGACAGCAAAACTATAATAGTGGGAGATTTCAACCTTGCACTCTCAGAATTAGATAAATCAAACCACAAAACAAATAAGAAAGAAGTTAAGGAGATAAATAGAATATTAGAAAAATTAGGTATGATAGATCTTTGGAGAAAACTGAATGGAGACAGAAAGGAGTATACTTTCTTCTCAGCAGTTCATGGAACCTATACAAAAACTGACCACATATTAGGACATAAAGACCTCAAAATTAAATGCAGGAAGGCAGAAATAGTAAATGCATTCTTTTCAGATCACTATACAATAAAAACTACATTTAACAAAAAGCTAGGGATAAAAAGACCAAAAAGTAATTGCAAATTAAATAATCTCATCCTAAAGAATGAATGGGTGAAACAGCAAATCATAGACACAATAATTTCACCCAGGAGAATGACAACAATGAGACAACATACCAAAATTCCAGCCAAAGCAGGAATAAGGGAAAATTTTATATCTCTAAAGGCTTACTTGAATAAAATAGAAAAAGAGAAGATCAATGAATTGGGTTTGTAACTTAAAAAAACAAGAAAAAATGCAAATTAAACTGCAATCAAATACTAAACTTGAAATTCTAAAATTAAAAGGAGAAATTAATAAAATGTAAAGTAAAAAAAAACTATTAGATTAATGAATAAAACTAAGAGTTGGTTTTATGAAAAATAAATGATAAACCTTTGGTAAATTTGATTAGAAAAAATTGTTAGTCTTAATAATGAAAAGGGAGAACTTTCCACCAATGAAGAGGAAATTAGAGCAATAATTAGGAGTTACTTGTCCAACTTTATGCCAATAAATTTGATAACCTAAGTGAAATGGATGACTATCTTTAAAAACATAGGCTGCCCAGATTAACAGAGGAGGAAGTAAATTGATTAAATAGTCCCATTTCAGAAAAAGAAATAGAACAAGCTATTAATCAACTCAATAAGAAAAAATCCTTAGGACCAGATGGATTTACATGTGAATTCTACCAAACATTTAAAAAATAATTAACTCCAATGTTATATAAACTATTTGAAAACATAGGGAATGAAGGAGTCCTACCAAATTTCTTTTATGACACAGACATGGTACTGATACCTAAACCAAGTAGGACGAAAACAAAGAAAGAAAATTATAGACTAATCTCCCTAATGAACATTGATGCAAAAATCTTAAATATAATTTTAGCAAACAGATTATAGAAAATTATCTCCAGGATAATACCGTGACCAAGTAAGATTTATACCAGGAATGCAGGGCTGGTTCAATATTAGGAAAACTATTAGCATAAGTGACTATATCAATAACCAAATTAACAAAAAACTATGATCATCTCAATAGATGCAGAAACATCATTTGATAAAATCCAACACTCATTTCTATTAAAAACATTAGAGAGTATAGGAATAAATGGCCTTTTCCTTAAAATAGTCAACAGTATGTATTTAAGACCATCAGTAAGCATCATATGTAATGGTGATAAACTGGAACTATTGCCAGTAAAATCAGGAGTGAAAAAAGGTTGCCCACTATCACCATTACTATTCAATATTGTATTAGAAATGCTAGCTTTGGCAATAAGAGTTGAGAAAGAGATTAAAGGAATTAATGAGGAAACCAAACCATCACTCTTTGCAGATGATATGATGGTATACTTAGAGAACCCCAGAGATTCTACTAAAAATCTATTACAAAAAATCCATAACTTTAGCAAAGTTGCAGGATACAAAATAAATCCACATAAATCCTCAGAATTTTTATACATCACCAACAAAATCCAACAGTTAGAGTTACAAAGAGAAATTCCATTCAAAATAACTGTCAACTGATACATTGTTGGTGGAATTGTGAATACATTCAGCCATTCTGGAGAGCAATTTTTAACTATGCTCAATAAGTTATCAAACTGTGCATACCCTTTGATCCAGCAGTGTTACTATTGGGCTTATATCCCAAAGACATCTTAAAGACGGGCAAGGGACCTATATATACAAGAATGTTTGTGGCAGCCCTCTTTGTAGAGGCTAGAAAGTGGAAACTGAGTGGATGCCCATCAATTGGAGAATGGCTGAATAAATTGTGGTATATGAATGTTATGCAATATTATTGTTCTGTAAGAAATGACCAACAGGATGATTTCAGAAAGGCCTGGGGAGATTTTGATGCTGAGTGAAAAGAGCAGGACCAGGAGATCATTATATACTTCAACAACAATACTATATGATGACCAATTCTGATTGATGTGGCTATCTTCAACAATGAGATCAACCAAATCAGTTCCAATAGAGCAGTAATGAATTGAACCAGCTACACCCAGCGAAAGAACTCTGGGAGATGACTATGAATCACTACATAGAAATTCAATCACTTTATTTTTGTCTACTTGCATTTTTGATTTCCTTAACAGGCTAATTGCACAATATTTCAAAGTCTAATTCTTTTTGTACAATAAAATAACTATTTGGACATATATACATATATTGTATTTAATTTATACTTGAATATATTTAACATGTATTGGTCAACCTGCCATCTGGGGGAGGGGTTGGGGGGAAGGAGGGGAAAAGTTGGAATAGAAGGTTTTGCAAGGGTCATTGCTGAAAAAATCACCCATGCATACATTTTATAAATAAAAAAGCTATGAAAAAAAAAAAGAAGCAGATCTAAAGTGGGAGTGAATTCTGTGCATGAGGATGACTAGTGCAAAAACATAGGGATAGGAGATATAGTATTGTGAGTGAGAATCAAAGAAAAGGCCAATTTGGCTGAAATGATGGGGAGTCATGTTCAATAGTGTTGGAAAGGTAGGCTGGGACTAGATTGTGTAGAGCTTTTAAAGCTAAAAAGAGGAGTTAATATTTAGTCTAAGAAGAATTAGGGAATCTGTTAATAGCACAATCAGAACTGTGCTTTTAGATCAATTTGCTAGCTGAGTGGATGGTAAACTAGAGTGGGGAAAAATCTGAGGCAGGGAGCCCAATAAGTAGTATATTGTAGTAGTCCAGGCATGAAGTGATGAGAGATCCTATACCAGAGTGGTGGCAATGTGAGGGAAAAAAAGAGTCTTAGAAGAGAAATATTATAAAGGCATAAATGAAAGGACTTTAATTGGATATCGAAAGGTAAGAAGATAAATTGAGGATGACACCTTTCTTTTTATTATGTCTGTCTCTTTTGCTTTCCTTTTACTCTTTTACTTCCGTTTTGTGTAAGATATATATTTTATACCTGAGTATGTGTCTCTATTAAATTAATTTACTTATTCATTGTCATACCAATCAAATAATTATTTTATAGTGCTAGAAAAATAACAGAATTTATTTCAAAGAACATAATATCACAAAAGACATGGGGAGAGAGATTAGGGCTTGATAAGTAGATTGAAAAGTCATTTACATGAAGATAAAGTATAATAGCTATTGGAATCACCAAATGAACTACAATAGAAGGGAGAAAAGAAAAGGGTCCAAGACAGTTTTGGAAATCACTCACAGTTAAATTGCAAAGAGGTTAAAAAGAATGAGAATTGAGAAAAAGCCATTAGATTTGTTAATTGGAAACTTTGGAAAGATTAGTTATGGTTGAAAGATGTTATTAAATCTGGATTGAAAAGAATTAAAAGAGGAAGAGGAAAAGAAATGAAAACAACTATAATTGAAACATCTAATATAAACTCAGTTTAGTTACAAAAGAGGAGAGAGATTTAGGAGAATGCCTAGTACAGATACCGAGATCAAGTGAATTCTTTTGCCTTTCCATCCTTTGTGTGAGAGTAGGAGTCTAGATCATTGTCACTATCAATAATTCTGAGTCCCTGGAGGAGTTAGTTTGAATGACATTATTTCTAGTCACTAAGAAGTTAGATTGCATAGGTGGCCTCTCTTCCACTGGAACCTCCAAAATCAGTCTAAAATCAGGGGTTTAATAGATTCTCAGTCTGGCTTCTCATTCTTTATTAGATAGGGATAGTCTTGGCATCTTTTCCTAAACTCCAAGGAACTTCATCTTCATCCAGACTTTGACTTGGCTCTTCTTTAAATGAGGCATGTTTGGGCTTCACCTGTCCACTTGCAATTGATGCACAAACCTTTTTATGGAAGTTAATTCCTCAATACTTTCCTATGATTTGCTATGGAATCTAAATCTTTTATAGGGAACAAAAGGAATCTTTTTTCCCCTCTTGGTACTAATTGATAGGTGATAATAACTTTGTCTTTTCTCTTTAAAAAATTATTAATTTTAACATGCATTAAATTTTTTTCATACCAAATTCTCTTTCCCTCTTACCCCAACTCTACCAATTGAGAAGGCAAGCATTTATTATTTTCCTTTTGTATCATATTAGTCAATCTGGTAGATGTGAGGTAGAATCTCAGGTTTTAATTTGCATTTCTCTGATCAAGAGTAATTTAAAGCATTTTTTTCATGTTAATATTGATAGCTCTGATTTCTTTTTCTGAAAACTGATTGTTCATATCCTTTAACCATTTATCAACTTTGGAATGACTCTTATTTTTATAATTGTGGCTCAATTCCATCCAGGGGTCCTCAAACTTTTTAAATAGGGGGCCAATTCACTGTCCCTCAGACTGCTGGAAGGCCAGACTATAGTAAAAACAAAAACTTTGTTTTGTGGGCCTTTATTTTATTTTATTTTATTTTTGATGAGAAAGTATACCTTTTATTTGAGGAAAAAAATCTTTGTCATTAAATATTCTGATAAGGATACAATAGCCTGACTAGAAGATTAGCACAAATTAGACTAAGAGCCATTATCCAGTGAATAAATGATCAAAGGTGTTTTTTTGGGTTTTTTTAGCATTCTTTAAAAATTTTTTTAAAGCCTGGATTTTTCTTATTGTGGCCAGGCAGAAAGTTCAGGGACAACTCATGACCCAATCCCTCTCTGAGACTTTGATCTATTCTATTTCTTTCTTTATTTTATTTTATTTTATTTTATTTTATTTTATAATAAGCTTATATTGACAGAATCCATGCCAGGGTAATTTTTTTTTACAACATTATTCCTTGGACTCGCTTCTGTTCTGATTTTTCCCCTCCTTCCCTCCACCCCCTCCCCTAGATGGCAAGCAGTCCTATATATGTTAAATATGTTGCAGTATATCCTAGATACAATATATGTTTGCAGAACCGAACAGTTCTCTTGTTGCACAGGGAGAATTGGATTCAGAAGGTAAAAACAACTCGGAAAGAAAAACAAAAATGCAAATAGTTCACATTCATTTCCCAGTGTTCTTTCTTTGGGTGTAGCTGCTTCTGTCCATCATTTATCAATTGAAATTGAGTCTTTGTCAAAGAAATCCACTTCCATCAGAATACATCCTCATACAATATCGTTGTCGAAGTGTAAAGTGATCTCCTGGTTCTGCTCATTTTACTTAGCATCAGTTCATGTAAGTCTCTCCAAGCCTCTCTGTATTCATCCTGCTGGTCATTTCTTACAGAACAATAATATTCCATAACATTCATATACCACAATTTACCCAGCAATTCTCCAATTGATGGGCATCCATTCAATTTCCAGTTTCTAGCCACTACAAGCAGGGCTGCCACAAACATTTTAGCACATACAGGTCCCTTTCCTTTCTTTAGTATTTCTTTGGGATATAAACCCAATAGAAACACTGCTGGATCAAAGGGTATGCACAATTTGGTAACTTTTTGGGCATAATTCCAGATTGCTCTCCAGAATGGTTGAATTCGTTCACAACTCCACCAACAATGCATCAGTGTCCCAGTTTTCCCGCATCCCCTCCAACATTCATCATTATTTTTTCCTGTCATCTTAGCCGATCTGACAGGTGTGTAGTGGTATCTCAGAGTTGTCTTAATTTGCATTTCTCTGATCAATAGTGATTTGGAACACTCTTTCATATGAGTGGTAATAGTTTCAATTTCATCATCTGAAAATTGTCTATTCATATCCTTTGACCATTTATCAATTGGAGAATGGCTTGATTTCTTATAAATTCGAGTCAATTCTCTATATATTTTGGAAATGAGGCCTTTATCAGAACCTTTAACTGTGAAGATGTTTTCCCAGTTTGTTGCTTCCCTTCTAATCTTGTTTGCATTAGTTTTGTTTGTACAAAGGCTTTTTAATTTGATATAATCAAAATTTTCTATTTTGTGATCGATAATAGTCTCTAGTTCATCTTTGGTCACAAATTTCTTTCTCCTCCACAAGTCTGAGAGATAAACTATCCTATGTTCCTCCAATTTATTTATAATCTCGTTCTTTATGCTTAAGTCATGGACCCATTTCGATCTTATCTTGGTATATGGTGTTAAGTGTGGGTCCCTGCCTAATTTCTGCCATACTAATTTCCAGTTATCCCAGCAGTTTTTATCGAATAATGAATTCTTATCCCAAAAGTTAGGATCTTTGGGTTTGTCAAACATTAGATAGCTATAGTTGACTATTCTATCTTGTGAACCTAATCTTTTCCACTGATCAACTAATCTATTTCTTAGCCAATACCAAATGGTTTTGGTGACTGCTGCTTTATAATATAATTTTAGATCAGGTACAGCTAGGCCACCTTCATTTGATTTTTTTTCATTAATTCCCTTGAGTCTCGACTTTTTATTGTTCCATATGAATTTTGTTGTTATTTTTCTAGATCATTAAAATATTTTCTTGGAAGTCTGATTGGTATAGCACTAAATAAATAGATTAGTTTAGGGAGTATTGTCATCTTTATTATATTCGCTCGGCCTATCCAAGAGCACTAAATATTTTCCCAATTATTTAAGTCTGACTTTATTTGTGTGGAAACTTTTTTGTAATTTTGTTCATATAATTCCTGACTTTCCTTTGGTAGATAGATTCCCAAATATTTTATGCTATCAACAGTTATTCTGAATGGAATTTCTCTTTGTATATTTTGTTGGTGATGTTGTGGGCCTTTAAATAAAGAAACTTCATAGCCCTGGGTGAGAGGGATAAATGTCCTCAACTGCTGCATCTGGCCTGCAGGCCGTAGTTTGAGTACCTTTGCCATATGCATTTGAGAAATCAGGCCTCAGTCATTGAGATGTGTCATAAATTCTTCCTGATTCTACTCCAGGTATCTTGTTTTCTTTCTAATTTTAATCTTCATTGGTTTTAATTGTACAAAAATGTTTAAATTTTATATAATCAAAATTATTGATTTTACTTCCCATGATCCTAAGTCTTATTTGTTTATAAACTTTAACTTTATCCACAGATCTGACAGGCAAAATTTTTTATGCTTTCCTAATTTGTTTATACTACTCTTTTTATATAAATTATTTACCTATCTTCATCTTATTTTGGTATACAGTGGCAGATGTTGGTTTCTGCCAAATTGCTTTTCAGTTTTCCCAGTAATTTTTGTCAGATGGTGAGTTTTTGTCCCCAAAACTTAGATCTCTGGGTTTATCAAATACTAGATTACTATAATAATTTATGACTGTATTTTTTACCTAGTCTATTCCACTGATCCACCACACTATTTCTAAAGTCAATACCAAAGTGTTTTGATGATTACTGCTTTGTAATAGTTTGAAATCTGGTACTGCCAGGTTACCTTTCTTCACTTTCCCTCCCTTCTTCCACTGATTCCTTTGATATTTATGATATTATGTTCTTTGAAATATAAAATAATTGATTGGTATAGCAATGAATAAGTAAGTCAATTTAGGTAGATACATAGTCAGGTATAAAAATATATCTTACACAAAAGGGAAGTAGGAGAGTAAAAGGAAAGCAAAAAAGACAGACATAATAAAAAGAAAGTCAGATTAAGAGAGGCAAGGGTTAGAAGCAGAACAAACTTGATAAGGAACAAGGCAGAAAGAGAAAAAGAGAAGACTGAACAAGAAAATGGGTTGGAGAGAAATGCACAATTATAACTGAGAATGGAATGAATTCACCCACAAAATGGAAGTGTATAGCAGAATAGAGAAGAAACCATAATCCAACAATATGTTGTTTATAAGAAATATATTTGAAACAGAGAAATACCCTCCAAGTTACAGTAAGGGAATGGAAGAGAATCCATTATGCTTAAGCTGAAGTAAAAAAATGGCAAGAGTATCAATCATGATCTCAGACAAAGCAAAAGGAAAAATGGACCTAATTAAAAAGAGATAAGCAGAGAAACTGCATTTTGATATAGTTTATTTTATTCAAAGGAAACAAAACTATTACTCCTTGCCAAATAATATGATGGTAGACTGGAGAACCATAGAGAATCAACTAAAAATTATAAAAATAACTTTTTGCAAATTGGCAAGATGTTAAAAACCACCTATAAATTGTCAGCATTTATATATATCACTAATAAAACCCACCAGAAAGAGCTAGAAAAAAGAAATTCCATTTTAAAAAATTGCTGACATTATAAAAAACTTACAAATATGTCTGCCAAGACAAATGTAAGGGCTATATGAACAAAACTACAAAACACTTTTCACACAGCAAACTACTTAGGATAAACTAATATGACAATTCTATAAGTATATGTATGTATTCATATGAGAAATGAGGTTCAAGCAATGGGCATTTCCCTTGCCCCCACTAATTCCCTCCTTCATATTTTTATGTTAGATAACTTTCTCCCAGTGCTTTTTCTTTCTAATCTATCCATTTTTTAAAAGATCACCCCAACATAATCAATCAATTCACTTTCATGTTCTTATAACTACTCTCCTCATCTCCTCATATAGTTATATAATCATTTTGACCTCATTGAGTCCCTTATAAATTTTTTTTTTCATGTTTACCTTTTTACACTTCTCTTGAGTCTTGTATGTGAAAAACAGACTTTCTTTTCAGCCCTGGTCTTTTTACCTGAAATGTTTGAAAAGTCCTCTGCTCCATTAATTACCTATTTTTTCCTCTGGAAGATTGTACTGTGTTGCCTGGTAAGGTACTCTTGGTTATAATCCTAATTCTTTTGGTCTTGCAGAATATTATATTCCAAGCCCGTTGCTTTCTTAACACTGGAGGAGCTAAATCTTGTGAGATCTTGTGACTATAGAATTTGAATGGCTTCTTTCTAACTATTTGATGTATTTTCCTTTTGACGTAAGAATTCTAGCATTTAGTTATAATATTCCTAAGAGTTTTCATTTTAGGACCTCTTTCAAGAGTTGATAGGTAGATTCTTTAAGTTTTATTTTACCCTGTGGTTCTAAGACATTAGGGTGGTTTTCCTTCATAATTTCCTGAAATATCCTTTATAGGATCTTTCTTTGATCATGGCTTTCAGACAGTCCAATAATTCTTAAATTAACTCTTCTTGATCTATTTTCATGGCTTTGTTTTATTGTTTCTTGTTGTCAGGTGGAATCATTAACTTTTACTTGCCCAGTCCTAACTTTTGAGAAGTTATTTTCTTCAGCGAAATTTTGTACCTATTTTTCCATTTGTTCAGTTCTGCTTTTTGGGAATCTGATTGGTATAGTGCTAAATAAATAGATTAGTTTAGGTAGTATGTCATCTTTATTATATTTGCTCTCCCAATCCAAGAGCATTTAATATTTTTCCAGTTGGTTAGATGAGACTTAATTTGTGTGGAAAGTGTATTGTAGTTTTGCTCATACAGTTTTTGATTTTCTCTTGGCAGATAGATTCCTAAATATTTTATACTATTGGTGGTTACTTTAAATGGAATTTCTCTTTGTAACTCCAACTGTTGGATTTTGTTAGTGATATATAAGAACACTGATGATTTATGTGGGTTTATTTTGTATCCTACAACTTTGCAAAGGTGTGGATTATTTCTAGTAGCGCTTTAGTAGAATCTCTGGGGTTCTCTAAGTATACCATCATATCATCAGCAAAGAGTGATAACTTGGTTTCCTCATTACCTATTCTAATTCCTTTAATATTTTTCTCAACTCATTGCCAAAGCTAGCATTTCTAATACAATATTGAATAGTAATGGTGATAGTGAGCAACCTTGTTTCACTCCTGATTTTACTGGCAATAGTTCCAGTTTATCACCATTACATATGATGCTTACTGATGGTTTTAAATAGATGCTACTGATTATTTCAAGGAAAAGTCCATTTATTCCTATACTCTCAAGTGCTTTTAATAGGAATGGATGTTGTATTTTATCAAATGATTTTTCTTCATCTATTGAGATGATCATATGTTTTTTGTTAATTTGGTTATTGATATAGTCAATTATGCTAATAGTTTTCCTAATATTGAACCAGCCCTGCATTCCTGGTATAAATCCTACTTGGTCATGGTATTATCCTGGAGATAATTTTCTATAATATTTTTGCTAAAATTATATTTAAGATTTTTGCATCAATATTCATTAGGGAGATTAGTCTATAATTTTCTTTTTCTGTTTTCAGCCTACCTGGTTTAGGTATCAGTACCATGTCTGTGTCATAAAAGGAATTTGGTAGGACTCCTTCATTCCCTATTTTTTCAAATAATTTATATAGCATTGGGGCTAATTGTTCTTTAAATGTTTGGTAGAATTCACATGTAAATCCATCTGGTCCTGGGGATTTTTATTTGGGGAGCTGATTAATAGCTTGTTCTATATATTTTTCTGAAATGGGACTATTTAAGCAATTTACTTCCTCTTCTGTTAATCTGGGAAGCCTATATTTTTGGAGATAGTCATCCATTTCACTTAAGTTATCAAATTTATTGGCATAAAGTTGGGCAAAGTAACTCCTTATTATTTTTCTAATTTCCTCTTCATTGGTGGAAAGTTCTCCCTTTTCATTTTTAAGACTAATAATTTGATTTTCCTCTCTCCTTTTTCTAATCAGATTTACCAAAGGTTTATCAATTTTATTGTTCTTTTCATAAAACCAATTCTTAGTTTTATTTATTAGTTCAATAGTTTTTTTTACTTTCAATATTATTAATTTCTCCTTTTAATTTTAGAATTTCAAGTTTAGTATTTGATTGGGGTTTTTGGTTTTTTTTTTCTAGCTTTTTAAGTTGCAAACCCAATTCACTGGTCTTCTCTTTCTCTATTTTCTTCAAGTAAGCCTCTAAAGATATAAGATTATTTAGTTTCCAATTATGTTTTGGTCTACTTAACCCAAACATTTTGTTGAATGTAGTTTTTATTGCATCATGATCTGAAAAGAAAGCATTTACTATTTCTGCCTTCCTGCATTTAATTTTGAGGTCTTTCTGTCCTAATATATGGTCAATTTTTGTATAGGTTCCATGAACTGCTGAGAAGAAAGTATACTCCTTTCTGTCACCACTCAGTTTTCTCCAAAGATCTATCATATCTAATTTTTCTAATATTCTATTTACCTCTTTAATTTCTTTCTTATTTCTTTTGTGGTTTGATTTAAAAGCTTTAACTTTCAATACAGCCAGGTCTTAATTAGTGGGAATAATGAATGAATAATGAAGTCTTTGCATATATTCAAATTCACACTATTCAAAGCTATAATCATGTAATGTATGGTCAGTGAATCCAGCTCAAAAGAAATATACAGTGTAAATGTAAATAATGTGACCACTTCATGGGATTTATTTTTGGCACTAAATGAAATCTACCTGAATCCTCTGGATGTGGCCAGATGACCAATGTTCCTACTTTCTTAGGGTCTATATTTTGAGAAGGTATGTGGTCCATATACTTGATAGAGGTCCAGTAGACTGTCTCTCTACATCTTTATATAACCAAACTTTCAGATGACATAATGCCTTTAGTAACATTTCTCTATTCCCTTCAAATGCCTTTCTAAATAGAAGAATATCCAACGAAACTAACACTTCCAAATAGTATATATCACCAAAATCCAATCTGATAAGCCTTCTTGAAATCCCTTTTGAATTTCTTAACAAATTGAGATTACCTGCCAAATCTAATTCACTGCTAATTCCAATGAATTCTTTTTTTCTGGAAAGGATGCTCTCTCCCCTTGCCAAGGCCTAAACTCATTTTATCCTTTATTTATCTTGAATTTTTTTGCCTTTACTTAAAAATAAATGGCAGCAAAGAATAATGATAGACCTACAGAAAAGTTACTAAATCAAGTTTCCTGGGTCTATCAAAGGAGACCTTAGATGAAGCAGAGGGATTCATGGACCAAAAAGAGCAAGGAATAGAGCAGAGAAGTAGAAGATCAAAAACAGGCCTTACTTACCTTTAAGACTATTAAAATGCAGGCTAAAATGAAGTAGGAATTAGATATTTTATTTTTAGTGGCTTGAATGGTTAAGGGAAGACAATCATGGCTTCTTTAGTGACTCCTATTACTTACTCCTTTTGATAAGGGGGCGGGGAGAGAGATGTCAACTTTACTTTTTCTTAGATGTCTTAAACTTTTTCTACATGTGGCCTCTTTAAGAAGCTGGGCTCTATGACAGATTTCTTAGTGAAATGGAGCCTACGAGGGGTGGGTATAGGAAGGTGAGGCAGTGAGTTGCCTGACTCCAGCAATGTTAGGTAACTTACCCTTTGGGAGACCTGATCTCAGAATCTTATCATGAGTCAGGAATGCTATATATGTGTCTATGACAAAGATGAGACTAACCAGAAAATAAAAATTAGCACGATTATTTATGGGTTTCGTTGTGTGGTCTTTATGTTTTGCATTTTCAAGTAGATATAACAAAACCTTTGTTAGTCTGAATACTTCCATGGGAACTGAGGACTTTTTCTAAAAGACCCAAGCACAAGTCAAGTTCTAATGTTGGAAACCTTGGGTAGAAGGTAAAATGAGTCAAATTCCGACTTTCCCAAGGAAACCCAGACTAGGTTTTGAGAAACCCCTAAGATTAAATCTGTTATGTTTAAACTCAGAGCTTTAGTTCAGAGCCTTGGGTTATATATTTTTTCTATGAACTACTCAAAATGACAGGATCCCAGAATTCCACTGGATAATACATGCAAATAAATACAATGCAACTAGGCAAATGAAGAATATCTTTTTATCTTCTGCTATGGAGTTCTGATAATAAATACCTTTTGAGGAAGTCCAATAAAGAGAACCATTGGATACTCCACAACTATCCCTGGGGATCTTGAACTTTTTTTTTCATGCAAAATCTAATTTGATAATCTAGGCAAAACTAACTTTCCCATTCTTCTTCTATACCACCACTATGAATGAGACATATGGACTGCAGCATGATATCATTCACCAAATTTTCCTACATAGTCCCTAAAGTCTTTCATCTCTCAGGATGACTGCTCTTATATAGATGTGCTACTATTTCAAAGGATTGCCATGATTTACACTTTGAAGTGACAATTTCTATACCTGAAAATTAAGAATACTGAGCTTAGTAAATTCCAGCCATTTGAAAAAAAAAATGTGTGTTTTTTTTTAATTTTTAGATTCATAAGTAGCATTCATTTATCTCTGAGGTAAGAAAAGTGTTTTTTAATAGTTATATTCCAAAAAGCAAGTGTTTTCATTTATATTAGTAGTTAAAAAACAACTCTAATTTTATTTGACAGCTACACTAAAGGACTTGGGTTAAAATACAACAAATATATCCTGCAAATTATATTATTTATTTTAATTTGTGTAATTCTTGTATTATACTACTTTTGAATTGTGACAGGAAAAATACTTTTATTCCTATAATATTAAACTATCAAACAAAAAAGTACATAGAAGAGAAAGCAGCTGATTTCTGATTTAAAGCTTCTTTGCAAATTCAACACTCACTCTCTCATTACCATTTTGGCACTTGGGGTCGGTTTAGTTCATGAAATGAAGGAGTATTTCCTGGAATTTGACATAATATAAGAATGCACCATGTCAGCTTGCCCTTCTCTTCATGTTGCTATAATTCTATCCCCTTCTCTGTCTCTTTTCTGTTGTGTTTTTTTTTTTAATTAGATACTTACATAAAACTCTCATTTTAAAAAATACTACCTAGATAAATGCCAAGATTCTAGTAGTAGAAGGAAGGCAAAATTTGAGACAAATATTCTAATTATATAGATAATCAAAGAGTTTGAATTATTTGCAGACATTTTCTCCTTTATTTTGATAGGAGACACTTAACCTTGGGAAAAAAAAAAAGGAGGAATTGAGCATTAGGACAAATAATAGAACCCTTGACTAAGTAGTACTAAATGATAGGGAAACAAGTCTACTTTAAGAATTTGTAAAAACAAAAACAAAAATCCAACCCTCCTACTCACTTCCTATGTCATCCTGATAATCTTTTACTTTACTTGAGAATAAGCTTGAAGCCAGCTTAGGCTGTCTTAGGAAGTCAGGAAATTCACCTAGGTGAGAGCTTAGGGACCAAGTGTCATAGGTATTCTCAATTTGATTCAATTTAATAGCTGTTTATTAAGTGCAGAACACTTTAGTAGGTACTGGGGGAGATACAAAGTTCAGATGAGACTGGAAAAAACTCTGACACATAGACAGTTGTTGATGCAGAGCTAGAATTTAGGAGAGAGATTTGCACTGGCATTTATTAAATGCTTACCACGTACAAAACATCTTAAGTCAAGTACTTTATAAATATTATCTCATTTGATTCTTATTACAATTCTGGGAGGTAGGTAATAGTTGGGGAAATTGAGAAAGAGGTCAAGTGGTTTGACCCAGGTCAAACAGCTAATAAGTGTCTCAGATTGGGATTTGAACACAAGACTTTTTGATTGATTGCTCTGTGCACTGTGTTACCTGGGTACTTTCAAGTATTATAATCAAATATTATTATACAAGTATTGCAATCAAGTGATCTAATATATTTATGCAACATTAAAATTCTCCATAAATGCTAGTTGTTATTAATATCATTATTACCCATTCTAGGCAATAGGGAGCAAATGGAGTTGATTAAAGAGAAAAGTGATGTGGTCAGATGTCTATCCTTAAGGAAAATTACTTTGGCAGCTATGTTGAAAATGGTTTGGAATGGGGACAGATTTAATGTAGGGTGACCAATTAGAAGACTGTTGTAATAGTTTAAGTAAAAGGTGATAAACTCAGACTACTTCTACTTCCACTCAACATAATAAAATGTAAATTGTTAAGCAAAAAATTGAGTCTTAAATGGACTTAATTTTAAAAACCTATATTTGGGAAGATGATCGGACATAAAAGACTTTTCATTTCCCTTTGGCTAAATTTCCACATATCTGGCAGAGAGATTTTGTAAATGGGAAAGTGGCACATCTGTTAACTCAAATGGTTATACCAAGTAAATTAAGACCATTTACAAGTGTTAAATCTTATTGAAATTAAATGGAAATCTTGGCACATATTAACAGTATGGAAAAAGAAGCTAACTGGATAAATGCCAGAAATAATATGAAGGTGAGACTATAATAGTAGGAGCTACTGTTAGTCCAAGGTATATATGTGGATCTGTGTGAATGTGTGTTTCTGTGTACTTGAATTCATTTGAAAAAAGAGATTAAATTACTATAGTCAACAGTTTTTGCTCTTCATTCTGATGATTAAAATTTTGCTTTCTCATTCTTTACCTTATTTCAATATATTACTGCCTCACTGGCACTGAAGAAGATGTCTATATCATTTAAATGTAAACTAAAATGAATTGATTTTAAAATAATTTTAAAAGACTGATTAATGAGCTCTTGTCAAAGCATGAAGTACAATAACAGACTGTTAAAAGTAAGGATGATCTTAGAGATTATCTACTCCAACTCTCTTTTTACCTCTAAATCTTTCACACCTGCATCCCTACTGAAATATTTTCTTTTTGTCAAGATACAATTCAGTTATTAAGGCTTTTGTCAATACTTTAAAAAATATTCTTCCCAAATTACTGATGTATCTAATTCTGGACATTTCCAATGAATTGCAACTCTTGGAGTATGGGAAAAAAGAGAAAGAAGCAAGAACCCTGAAGATAAGGATGAATTTCTTTAATATTGCAAGTGGAGATGAAAATTTTTCCTAAAACTCTCAGTTTATGTTGTGTGTATGTATACAATAACTTTTAATTGTGAATTCTATATTAAAATTAGTTGAGATCTCTCCAATTCTTTTAGAAATCTAAATTAGTATAAGACAGAAAGTATTATAGCTGCTTATATGTTTGATTAACTACAGTAAAGTTGTCTGTGAGCCCATGTGACAGGATATTGTGTAGAATGAATTCTGAGATTCATTAACTGTTAATATTTTAAGGTAACGAAAATTCTGGCACTATTAAAACATTGTACTAAAGGTGCTAACATTTCATTGTGACAGCTGGGTTCTTCATCATTTTATTGGAATGAGTTTTATACTTTAGGGCTTATGGTTCAAGAGGATGAATTTATAAGGCTTGGGAAGGACAACACACATAATGGAAAGAACACTGGTAAAGGCAAGCTCTATATAATTGAAATTCAAAGTTTCATGAAAAATCTTGTGTTTAACATATTTGAAAATATATGTGTTACTTGATGTTTGCAAAATTCAGAATAAAAGCGAAACCCATTAAAAAAAAAGAAAGAAAATTAAGGGGATACCCTGGCAAATTATAAAACTAAGCTTATTGTTACTTATCCTTGCTGAAATTCAAAGATTACTATTTTAATGGCCGAATAGAAATTGTAAGTCATAAATTCTAATCCTGGCTCTGCTTCTATGTTATCTTGGGAAAGTCACCTCTCTGGACTTCACCTTCATCCTCTGTAAATGAGGATACTGGTAGTGTGAACTTCAACTGCTAGGAGTTTTGACTATCATTCAAGTCGCAAAAGGCCACTTCTTATAAAACAGATCCAAGTAAAAGATAGTTTTTGCTGTGTTTTTGTTTTTGTTTATTTTTTTCACAGCAACTCATAAAGACTAAGATAGAGAATAAAAATACTCTTTTTGATTGTAACAACAGAAATGATGGTTCTTCTGAAATGTTAATAGATTTCAAAGTGAACAATTATGATAAAGTGCAAAATTGCCTTCTTTTTGGTAGTAATTTTCAAATAATAAAGATTTGTTACTCTATCAAATTTTTTAAAAAATTCATTCAAACAATACCTCTTGGATACTTAGACTGTCACAAAGATCAAATTTCTCTTATTCAATTTTTCTTTCTACACAATAAATAATATTCCATTACTTTCACATAATTACAATTTGTCTTACTATTCCTCAGTTTATGAGTACCTACTCTCTTTGGCAGTCCTATGAGATAAGAGAGTGCAAAGATTATTATTTACATTTTAAAAATTGACCCATCTTAGTCTCAGAAGTACAGCTATCACATTCAATATTAATGTGCTGTAAGGGGAGAGGCAGACTCAAAGAAACTATGTTATGGTTTGACTGGCTGTCTGGGCGCTCTTTTGTGTTTTTCCAGCCAGGAATTGGCTGGAATTGACTGAATAAACTCCTCCTCCTCCTCTTCTTTCTCTTCCTCCTCCTTCTTCTCCTTCTCTTCCTATTTCTCCTCTTTCTCTTCTCTCCTCTTCTCAGCACCACCACCACCCAATTACATGGTACTTATTATGTACCAGGCCAGGCAGTGAGATAGTGCAAAGGATAGACTATCAGGAAGACTTATGTTACCATGTTCAAATCTGACTTCAGATGCTTAATAGCTGTCAAACCCCTGGATGCCTCAGTTGCTTCATCTGTCAAATGAACCAGAGAAGGAAATGGCAAACCCTTCCAGTATCTTTACCAAGAAAACCCCAGGAAGAGATGGACATGACCAAAGTAACTGAAGAACTGCAACAACAAATGTGTTAAAAGAATTTTACAATTATTATCTCATCTGACTCTTATAACAACCATGAAAGTGCTATTATTACTCACATTTTATAGATGAGGAAATTGAAGTAAAGAGAAGTCAAATGACTTGCATAGCTACTAAGTGTCTGAGATCACATTGGAACTCAAGATTTTGATTCTAGGCCCAGTGCTCTATTCACTTCGCTTATCTAACTGGCCCTTTATCCCTAGGGCCTGTCCCAGAAACAATTTGTAAAGTAACTAAACTATTTATTTAGGTCAGAACTATTTATTTAGGGGAAAGGGTGAGGGAAAAATCCTTTTAACCATGGTTTTTTGGCCATGCCCTTCACAGATTTATTCAAATGTTTAGAGACTGTGGTGAACAAAGTTCTGCAGAAATTACCTCTTAAGGAGTTTAAGAGATGGTTTACATGTGAATTAACAATTGGACTGTCAGTCTCAGATATATCAAGTTTCCTATCAGTCTCTACTGAACAAAGAATACAGAAAATTTGGCCTGATCTTCACGAATGCTCCCTCACATCAGGTCTCTAAATTATCTCTAGCTCCTAGTGCTCATAGGACACAAAGATTTTCCCATCTAAGACATTTTTGACTCAAAAAGGTATTAGAGCTATCTCTTATATGTAACTAGGGGGTAAGGATGTGGACAAAAGGAACAAAATTAGCCATCAACACATCATCCATCTTCATGCCCCCAAAGAGGTAGAGATTTTCACTGACACTCTCCACCCAAGGCCAAGTCAATCCTTAGGGGATGTATGGTGTCTACTGCTGCTCTCAGGCAGTTGTTTCTCTGATGAAAAAGAGAGCAGCTGCCAGGAATTATTTACAATTGAAGACTGTTCAGAGGAACATATTTTCTCCAAACTTTTTCTGTTCTCTACACAGTTAACTTTAATATCTTCTCCAATTTTCTAATAATGTGTCTAAGGGAATTCTGGAGTTCTCTTTGTTTTTTCCACCAAATTCTCAGTCATGGTTATGAGAAATATTACTTTAGAACTACAATGTTAAACTCAAGCAAGCACTGACCTTTCTTACCTTATCTTTCAAAAATAATTGAGGCTACAAAGCTCTATGGGTCAAAAAGTTTATGGAGAAGATAATAATCTTCAAGAATTCATTTTCTATGGAGGAATTTGCTACAGACCTTTAAACCAACAGCCAGACATGTGAAATCACATATCAATGTGATTCCTTATAATAGGAAAAAACACTTATTAGCAAATACCTGTTGTTTTCCAACCATCTGATAAAAATTTATTTTAACACATGGAAGTAACTATAAGCTATAGAGTATACCCTTCATATTCTTTATTCTGCTGCTTTAATCACAAAGATATGGAATTTGCTAGTAATGAAACAATAGCTGTTACTGATGAGATCATGAAATGACGTCAATAAAAGACATTTTAGTGATGGTAAAATGGTCACTACATAAGTATATCATTATCTTTGGACTTATAACTATCCTACTAGTATTATTTTAGAAAAAAAGTTCAAATTTCAATTGTGAAAAAACCACAAGTCTGGACCAAAAAATTATGACATAGTAGCTACAAGGACAGAAAAAAGGCATTAGGGAATACAGCTAAATGTATAAAATCATTGCTTTTACTATGAATTATAAGGTCAACTGTTAGGGGAAAAGAAATCTTAACATAATTTTTTTTTTACAGTAACAGACTCTAAGGCTGCTAATAAATGTTGGTATTTTATGCCTTAACACATTACATAATTACAAAAAGGAAATAATATGACATCTGAATATTTGAACAGTCAAAAGATACCAGAGGAAATAATATAATCCTTTATAGTCAGAAACTATGTCTTCTTTGGCTTTTTATTTATGGTTCACACATGATAGGAGGTACATTACTCTTTTCCTTGCTCATTATTCATTACTATTTATTTTGTATTGACTTTTTTTTTTTTTAAGGAATTATTAAGTCTTACAAACCAAACCAAAGATGAAGTTCATGCTGTTGTATAGAACAAAAATTAAAATATATTTCTAGGTTGTCCTTTGGTCCTATGATCTTATCTTTTCATAAAAAGGGTTTACTCCTGCTTTTGTTGAGGATGTTGTTGCTATCATTTCTTCTTTTTTCAATAAAGAAAAAAAGTATAAGATAGAAGAAAGAATAGAATTTCTAATCATAGAAATAATTCTATTTTTTAGTATACATTGAATTTAGTCATTTTGACTCTCTAAGTCTTAGTTTTCTCAGAAATAAAGTTAGGATTTTGGATTAGATGACTTCTAAGGTTTCTTCAGATCTAGATCCTATGATCGTGCTGCTTTTTGTACTTAAGAAGCCAATTCGTTTTTATTTCAAACATAACTGTGAAATTTACAGGGAATCATGAACATTTCTCTCAAAATACCATTTTGTCTGTCATTCAAATGAGGAATATCAAAATTATAGTACTACTTCCCAAAAGATACCTAGTTTAGCCACATGACAAAATGTGAATATGAAAATGGATTTAAGTTTACAAAATATCTATTAAATGCTAAATTCAATGTCTTTTCCTAGTTCTCTTTCTTGACAATTTTAGACAACTTTAACTATTCTTTCCTCCTAGACTTTTTTCCCTTCCATGGCTTTTATAACTCTAATGTTTCTTGATTATCCTCTTATTCAATCTCCTTTGCTGCATCAACTTCCCTTTCCTGCCCACGAAATATAGGCATCCTTCTTTGGTGATCTCATAAAGCAGCCACAAATTTAATTATCATATCTATAGAGATGATTTATGTATGTAAGTATATATGCATATATATCTGTATGTATGCCCATTTCCAATTTTTCTCCTGAACTCCAATCCTGTGTTATCAATTACCTGATATTTTGATATTGATATCCTATAGGCTTCAATAATTAAGCATATACAAATTGGAACTCATTAAATCATCCTAGCCAAATACATCCTTCCCTAACATTTCTCTATTTCTGTTGATAGCATCCCTATTCTCTTGTCACTCATATTTTCAACCTCAGTATTATCCTCAACTTTTCATTTTCCTGCCTCCCCATATATAGCTATTCTATCTCTCCCTTCTCATGATCACCTCTGTCTCTTTTCCATTAACATAGTCTCTAGTTTTACCTGTTTTATACAACTTGTTCACTGGACAAATGAAATTAACTGGTCTCACTGTCTCTAGTTTCGTTTCTCTCCAAGTTATCCTTCAAACACCTGCTAATATGATATGCTATCTAACCATTCATTCAGAAAATCTATAATTAAATATGAGACGTTAAATAATTAAGCATTCAGTACTCCTCACAAAGGCTAAATCCTCAAAATACATAAAATTTCAAAATATGAAATATCAAATGCTGATAAAATCTAACATTTTTTCAATAAATAATTTCCATATACATGGAATAAATTAATTAGATGGTCTTTAGATGGGGACACACTAAAAACATTAAAGATGTTTTTAATTAAGACATGTTCTCTTTCAGATAGTTATTAATGATCTACATGTTCTAATGTATGACAATGTGGTATATTGGCAAATTGGAATTGGGGGCAAGATTCAAGACCCACTTCAGATATTGAATGTCTGTCTTCCCATCTTATTTATCAATAAAATGAAGTGATAAGATTATCTATCTAATAGGAAGAACCTATTTTGTCAATATTAAAGCACTATATAAATACAAGTTAATACTAAATTATAGTAGATAATCCCAAACCAAGAAATCATTATTTGAGATATTTCGTCATATAACAATCCAATGTACATAATATTTCTGTTATGGTATTTGTTCTTCAGTTTTATTTTGGTCTGGTCCGGTACTTTTGGTTTCTTCACTGTAGAATTCCAGGGAAAGGAACAATCTTTCAACCAGGTGAGAGCAGAAACTTTTCCACAAAGTAAAGTCTAAGAATTGCCTGGGAAAACTGATAAGTTAAGTGACTTTTCTAGGGTCACATAATCAAAAGATATCAGAGGTTATATTGGGTGGATATCACTTTTAATTTATATTAATAGAATTTTACCTGAGGTAGACTGGTGATTTCAGAGAAAAGATGTGCTTCCCACTACATAAGAGACTGTTATTGTTGTATCTCTTTACTCTTTCAGTATTGGGGGGGTTAGAGGATTGGCTGCGAAATATCTTGGGAGGAAGAAGAATAGGTGATAGGAAACACATCAATAAGCACAAAGCACAGGAAAAGAAAGGTGGAGGTAGGGAAATGGGCCTTGAACTTCAGAAAAGTATGGAAGACTTCTGGGAGCAGAGTTAAGATGGAGGAGCAGAGAAAGTTCTCAGCTGAGTTTTCCCAATATTTCTGTCCAAATAACATTAAAATAACACTTCTCATTGGATTCTGGAGTGAAAGAGGGAATAAAAGAATGGGACATTTTTCCAGGCCAAGCCAATGTAACAGGAAGTCAGAAATAAAGATCCATGTCATGGGAGTGGAGACTGGTCTGGAACCCACATGGATGAAACAACAATGGTAGAACTAATTAATGGTAACAAAAGCACTTTTGATTAAAGGAAGCAGGAGTGTTAGGGAGCAGTATTGTTTCTGGTCACAAGGGATCAGGAACCCTGAAGAATAATATCACTTATGGTCCCAAGAGATCAGGAAAACCTGAGGAACAATATTATTTCCAGTATCCAGGGAAAAAGGGAGCCCAAATAATAGTACTAATTGCAATGTCAAGAACTCAGGAGTCCATTTCTAGGTAAGGGTCACAGTGCAAACCAGGACTGCTGTGACCATACCTCTCCCCAGCCACCAACTTGGAAACACCAAAAACTTCCAAACCCACAGAATCATGTCCAAAAACAGTAATGTGAAAAAGCCTGAAGTTGAGACAATGTCCCTCACCCTACACTAAAGGTACAGAACCCAACTTTAACATTAAGTTCAAAATCAAGAAATAGGGTAGAAATAACCACAATAAAAGAACCTGATCATAAAAAGCTACTATGGTAATGAGGAAGTTTGAGACATCAATTCAGAAGGTAATGAAATCAAAACAGCTATAAACAAAGCTTCAAAGGGAAAAAAAAAGTGAAGTGAACACAAGTTCAACAAGAATTCTTGAGAGAGTTAAAAAATTATTTTCAAAATCAAATAAAAATAGAAAAAAATAGGTAAAGAAATGAGAATAAAGGAAGAAAACTATAAAAAGTCAATGAATAGCTTGATTAAAGAGGTACATATACAAAAATAATGAAGAAAATAACACACTGTTGAAAAAAACTCCTTAAAAAGCAGAATTAGTCAAATGTAGTAAAAAGATCCAAAAACTCACTTAAGAAAATAATTCCCTAAAAATTAGAAACAAGTGGAAGCTAATACAATCCTTCACAGGGAAAAATGGATATCTAATAAAATAAAGGACTTTTAAGCATTCCTAAGGAAAAGACTGAATAGAAAAATCAGACTTTCAAATACAAGACTAAAGAGAAACATACAAAGGTAAATGAAAAATCATAAGGGACTCAATTGGTTAAACTGTTTATCTTTCTATATGGGAAGAATGATAAATATAACTTCTAAAAGCTTTTTATCATTATTTGGGCTGTTAAACAGATTCTAAATAGAGCACTACAGTGAATTGATTATATTGGGATAATATTTTTTAAAATGAATAGGTGAGGAAGAGGGATGTCCTGGAAGAAAGATGGAAGGAAAAGAAGAATGGGGCAAACTACCTCACATAAAAGAGGTGCTCAAGGGAGATTTTTTGCAATGGAGAGGGAAAAGGTGGGGTGGAGGAGTATCAATTCTTGAATTTCACTAAAATCTAAATTGGTTCAGAATAGAAATGCATCTTACTCAACAGGGCAGAAGGAGGGAATGAGTAATAAGAAGGAAAGCAGATAAAAGAAGGCAATAGTCAAAAGCAAAACAGACTTCTGAAGAGAGACAGGATAAAAAGAGAGCGAAAAGGATAAATAAAAGAAAATAGGATCGAGGGAAATACAGTTAGCAATCATATTTGTGGATGAGATGAACTGATCCATAAAACAGAAGCAGGGAGCTTATATTTCATCAGTTTTACTGTGATAAAACCAGTCATCTCATAAGGGGAATCATTGCCATCACTAACTTTAACTAACCTTTACAATTATTCTTATTATTCTAGACCATTCACTAATATAGAATGTTGGCTATAAGCCATTATAAATTTTACTTTAATACTGGTTTTGTCTTAAATATTTTATTAATTTTTACTTAAATTCTGTGTTTTTAAAAATTCTTTATAAAATCTTTCTGAAGTTTTACAGAATCCTAAAAAAAATCTTAGAGATTATATCTAGTCTAATTCTATGCAAGATTGATGCTAAAAACTTTTAAGATAATTCACATTATAAAACATATTTACTTATAATGTACTAGACTTCTCATTTTCAAAAGGATACATAAAAATTGTTTAAGAAAAAAATCATCAAATATATTGGTTTATCAAAGCAAATAAAACTTTTTCCTATTTTAGCTTATTTAGGAATACATAAGACTAACACAAAAATGAAATCTGTTAATGAGGCAAATAGGCTATTTGGGCATTTATATCATAAATGAACAGACTACCAGATAAGCAGAGTTAACAGAAGAGGAAGAATTAAAGGGCAAAATAATTATTTTGAAATTATTATCCCCTGACTCCATCCTATTTTAAAAATATTTTCAAGTATACATGTAATACAGTATTTTAAAACTTGATTGAAGACCAAAATGGCACTTGGTTTTCTTTTGCATTGTTTTTGCCCTTTTTAGTTATCACAGCAGGAAAAAAGACAAACAAACATACTTTTGACATTTATAAAATAACTTAGTTCTTTCTTCTATTAGCATATTTCAAATGGTTTCCACTTAACATCTCTAAACTTGGCAGGTATATTAAGCCTAATTCTATTAATTTTGGGAGTTTCTCTGGGCTTGAAAACTTAAATGAGAAGTTAATTGAAAATTCTGTATCACTTAGTGCATATGTAGCACATAATTTTCTTAATTAATTTTAAAATGTAGTTGTGAATATTTCCAGAGCCACTCAATGATCATACATTGAATTTCAATGATCTCACACATTCTGAAGCAAACACATTAAGTCAAGAGGGAAAAATATATCTCAAGTCCTGCACATCTGAATATCACATTGCATTCATTTTTTTCTTTGAGTATGAGTTTTGTCTTTAGTTCCTCTCCCCCGCTCTCCCCCCCATCTCCCCACAGGGCATTTTTTTTTTAATTAAGGAAACATATCACATAAAACTATGCTTCTATAATGTCACACTTGAGACTTTAAACAAATAAATTTTAGTTATAAATCCCACTGAAACCATAACTAGGGATAAGCAAACTTGCCTGTCATTTGAATTTGAACAAACTATATTTCCACCATGCTAAGGATTCAAATTAAATGAAATTTGAAAAAAGCACTATACTCAATTTTATCTTCTCTTTTGAAACTAAACATTCAAGAGACATCAATAGGTTTTTGTTTTGTGGCCTTTTCACCATCAAGAAATTGATTTGGGAGAGTAGACTGATATAAAACCATTTTCAACTTCTTTCTTAAGAGACAATGGGGTGTATTTGTGTGGGGGGAAAATGGAAGTGGGGAGGGAAAGCTGTTTTGCAATTTTTCCAACCATAAACAGCAAAGCTCCAAACTGAGAACAAGCTGTTTTCCTCTATTTCTAGCCAGAACTTGACAAATTACAAAAATGCTATGCTGTAAGGATAAGACAACACATCATATACAAAAGTACAAATATTTGGGGGACGGATGCACAAGAACATGGAACCAAAATTTAGTATAGCTTGACTTTTGCACATCCATCCTCTGAATCACAGAGTGGCAGCAATAGTATTTCTGTATTAATACTCAAGTACTCTATTTTAGCTGGATTTTGTAATCCTGAATGGAATCTAGTAGGAAATAAGCTGCATCCTAGGAGTCACTTGCAATTAAATATAAGAGCTGATTCACTCTCTAGCTAATAATAATAATAATAATAATAAGAAGAAGAAGCAGCAGCAGCAGCAGCAGCAGCAGCAGCAGCAGCAGAAGCAGAAGCAGAAGCAGACGAAGAAGAAGAAGAAGAAGAAGAAGAAGAAGAAGAAGAAGAAGAAGAAGAAGAAGAAGAAGAAGAAGAAGAAGAAGAAGAAGAAGAAGAAGAAGAAGAAGAAGAAGAAGAAGAAGAAGAAGAAGAAGAAGAAGAAGAAGAAGAAGAAGAAGAAGAAGAAGAAGAAGAAGAAGAAGAAGAAGAAGAAGAAGAAGAAGAAGAAGAAGAAGAAGAAGAAGAAGAAGAAGAAGAAGAAGAAGAAGAAGAAAAACTCCAGCCTTCTATGTCTACTTCCTCTTTGTCACTTTTTTATTCCCTTATTATTTGGCAGACAAAATGAACCAAAAAACCTGCTTTAACTGTACTAGACTAACCCATCAAGCAAATATGGACTAGATGAGAGCCAGGAAAAGCACTCTAGAAACCACTTGCACCTAATAAAAACATATTTTTAATTTAGCTAATATGAAACCCAAACTAATTCTGTCCAAGTGGAAAAGATGCTTTATTTATATTTATTTATGTGGGTTCTTAATTTAGACTGGCTTCATGTTCATGAATGAAATTGCTATTTTATAGACTAATATGTATATCCGGAGTACAGGTATCCCAAAGGCTTCCCACACAACTGTGGGAGAGTAGTCAAGAATAATTAGTAACAATAGTCCCCAAAAGCCACATAATTAGAATTTCCTTTGAATAAACAATATGAAGACTAGGGGTCAAATCTTGCCTAGGTGCTATAGTGAGCACAACTGGACTTGGAGGCAAAAAGGCCCACCTGCAAATCCTGCCTCTGACACTCACTAATTACATGATTTTGAGCAAATTGTTTAATTGCCTTGGTTTTCTCATGTTTCAAATGAAAGACATTGGACTACATGGCCTCTATGGTCACATCTAGTTCTATATTTATGATGTGGCACATGCTAAGATTTAATATTAGTAAATGAATATTGTGAATAACTAGAAATTTTTAGGAAGCAAATTACTTCTATTAGGAGGCAGCATGGTACAGGGATTCAAGAGGAACAGGGTGAAATATTCCACTCTATCATTTTATACCTATAAGTTCTTAGGGAACTCTTAACCTCATTCATTTGTAAAATGAGGATTGGAGTGTTGCTGTTCAGTAACCCGAATTAGGGTTTTCTTGCTAAAGATACTTTTCCTTTTGCCATTTCCTTCTTCAGTCATTTTACAGATGAGGAAACCAAGGCAAATGGAGTTAAGTGACTTTGTCCAAGGTCACACAGTAAATATCTGAGGCAAGAACTGAATTCAGGTCTTGTTAACTCCAGGCCTGGTGGAGTACCTAGCTGCTACAAGGAGACTGGAGTAAATCAGCCTAAAGGTCCCTTCCAGATCTAAATCTCCGAATATCTACTCCCAGAATTGCACCTGATACCATATCATTTAATCATTGTTTTTGATTGAAATAACAGAGGGTCACAATCAAACAATAATCATTTTAGGACCCTGGAGAGAGAAGTTTCTGCAGCTATAATCACTGGCCAGTTCTTCCCTGAAAAGACTCATAAGTTATTGGCAAGGAATGGGGAAGTACACCAAATCGGAGTGTACTTTATCAGCTCTTAGACCTCTGCTTACTAAGATGGCAAGGTGACAATATTTAACTTCTTATGTCTCCTATATTACAGTTATTTGCAAAGGGTGACATTTAAGGTGATACCTCATTTCATCCCCTATAAATAGTGAGACAGACTGAGTGACAACAGAAGATCTGAAGGGATTTTGGAGATATCTAATTAGCTAAGTTACTTTCCAGAGAAAATTACAGAATTTTAATACTTTTCAGAAGAGATCTGATAGAGGAATCAAAACATGGCGGTAGCACCTTATCTCTCAGCCTTTAGAGAATTAAAAAAAATCTGCATAGCTTTTGAGGTTTGCAAACGAGTAACCATCAGAGGCAAGACTCAAAGGTTCATCCTGAATCCAGGTCTAGTGCTTTCCCCACTATTTTGTAGAGGATGAAAGAAGGAGGTCACAGAGAAAGAGGTGATTAACCATATAACTTTTGAATCATCTAGTTAGAAGACTAGAAAGTAAAGACATGGCATTCCAGAACTTTCCTCTGCTTTAGAAGCAATGTTTCATATGCTTTTAGAGTAGAACTAACTAAGCAAGCCTTACAGAGAAGCCTCATTTATGAAATGACATTTTAGCATTTAGAGTTGAAAAAGAGATCGTAAGCAATGTAACAATTTATATAATTTACAATATTTAAAATTTAAATTAAATTTAAAATAAAGGCATTTAAAATGCCTACTTTGTGCAAGGCATTTTACTAAGCACAAAGAAAAAAATGAAACAGCTCAAAAAAATAAATGTTATAGCTCCCCTTGTCATATAATGCAAATTTTTTATATATTAGAAATTTGTCTCCCTCTAATCACCTTTTCTTCTTCAGATTCAACATTTTTAATCCTTTCCTGGTTCTCACTATCTTCCTCTGGACATCCTCTATCAGTGCTACTTCTTAAGTGCAGCATCCAAAACTAAACATCATATGACTGACAGGATCTGACCAGCACAAGATACAGAGACATCAGTTTTTTCCTGAATTGCAATAATCATGCTGAAACTTTCATTAGCTTTTTGTCTGTCATTTCACCTTTGACTGAGAGTAGAATCCAATACACCAAAACTTCTAGATCTTTTTTCACATCAACAGCTATCTAGTCCTGTCTCTCTAACCTGTGTTTTGTACAGTTGATTTTTTTTAAATCCAAGGCCACGGATCTGCATTTATGTCTATTAAATGTAATCTTCCTAGATGTGATCCATCATCAGAGCCTTGTGAAACCTTTCTGGATACTTAATTCTATCATACAATGTATTAGATATTTTCCCCAATTTTGTGGGATGGAGTTAAGAAATGTAGTTCAGGATTTAAAAATGAAAGAAGCCAAAGGCTTGCAAATAACTCAAAAGCTTGATTTAGTTCAAGTCAACAAATGTTTATTAAGCATTTATGTTCAAGGCACTCTGATAGAGGGAATTCTATCAGAAGACAGAAATAAAATATTATCCCTTTCAAGGAACTTACATTCTACTGAAGAAATAAATGTATTCACATGTAAGAAAATATAAAGCAATTTGAGGATGGGGAAAAAAGCCTATCAAGTGGAGTAGAATCAAGGAAAGGCTTTTCTCAGGACATGGCACCTGTGTTATTTTTTGAAAAGGTAACCAAGGGTAACAATGACAGAGCTGTTTTCAGGAGAGCAGTTCAGAACTATCCAAAGTCTGCTAGAAATTTCTACTTGGATTGGAAGGACCAATTCACAGCTTCATCAATGGTGTGCTGATGTACATTATTATTTTTTTTTCTGGGGGCTTTTTGACCAGCAATCTGAACATTTCCCCTTGTCCCTAATAAGCAACATAACTGCCTTCCTGAGATGCACCATCTTTGGTGCTGGAACTGGAAAAAAAGGCCCAGGAAATTACTTTCCAGGAATGATTTTTGCCAGATGATTTGCCTTACTGAATAATATAAGCTGGCTAGGAAATGAAAGTCCTGGATTCCAAAAACTATTTTCTCCATTAATTGGCCCATGTCATCTTTTATTCTATCTTGAAAAGACTACTCCAGGAAGTATGGTTCCCAAGATTCATATTTAAAAGAATTAACTCAAATGAGCTTTATAAAGTGACAGATCAATTTTATCTTACATAGAAACTTTTAACCAGTCTAAATATATTAATCAAAACTGCCAAGATTCTTATTGTCTAGGACAACACACACACACACACAGACACACACACATTGCATATATTTTTATTCCATATATTGCAAAGTGTACATATATATATATATACATATATATAATATATGTATTACACTTACTGTGTGCAGAGCATTGACATATATGTGACATGTATATACATATATATACATATCATGCCTCTGATACAATGTTTACTGTTTAGAAGAATGATGTTATATAAATAGTGGTTAATTGAATGAAACAAGATAACACTGACTAGTCCATTTATAGAACAAAACAATATAAGAATCTCTAAGGAGAAAATAATTTTATTTATAAATATATATTATATTTTATTGAATTTACTTATATGAGAAGGATTGACCTACAGATTCAAGGGAAAGCAGAAAGGGAACATGCATTTAAGTAGGTACTATAGGATTGTATTAAGTACTTTACTTTAGGTGACTTTTCCAGGGTCACAGCTGGATAATAATAAGTGTTCAAGGTAATAAGTGTTCAAGGCCTGATATAAACTCGGGTCTTACTGACTCCAAGCCCAGATCATTGCTCTTCCAATCATCGCTGGTGCACTCTCAGGCAAGTCACTTACTCATACAATTTTCTTCTCTGTAAAATGAAGGGACTGGGTTAGGCTATCTCTAATGTTCCTTCCTGCTCTGGATATGTGATTTAATGAGATCTTCTGGGTTCTTAGTGTATTTGCCTTCCATACTTAAATCCCTAGGACACTAAAGCCCATATGTACAGTTAATATGTTACTTTAATGGGAGCAAGGAATCACACTGACAAAATCACATATCTTAAGGAAATAAGATATATAGTATTAATGAAAGTGCTTAATGAAAATATAAACTAAATGTGACATGTATATTAAGTTAATAACAAGAACTTGGATCTTGGAATCACACAAACACATTCCCAATCCTCTTGTTCCTCTAGCTTTAGTACATACATTAAATTAAACAAAAGGATAATATGAAAAATAGAAATGAGTACCTAACATTTGTCTCTGTTTTACCTTACTAAGTACCTACTATGTCCCTAAAGCTCTGTTAGCATCACAAAAAGCTTTTTTTGTCTTTTAGTAACTATAAGGATTAACAGTAATCATGGCAATGACAGTAGGAGCTGACATTTATGTAGCTCTTGAATGTCTGCAAAGCACTTTGCATAATATAACATCATCTTATTTGGTTCTCAAAACAAGTCATGACACAGATAGTATGACTTGAGTATATAGATACTCAGGCTCAGAGAGATTAAGAGATTTGCCTATGATCTTATATCTATGGTATTATAGCCTTACAAATCATGTGTTGAAATCCATGAAATTATATAGATACTCAGCCTTAATAATTCTTTGACTAAAAATTTTACTCAGATCTTTAACATTCTTCTGTAGATTCTTGAGATTTAATTTACTGTCAAACAGCTGCTTTTTAATTGTTCTCAGTTTGGATACTTGTTTTGCTTTGCTTTTTTTACATTTCTATCCCAGGAGACAAATTTATTTCTTAATTCAGTTCTGTGTACCTTTGGCTCATACTACATTTTTCGGTCAGCTATCACATTTTGATTGGAATTATGTTTTATCTTAATTCTACTACAAGTTTAAAAATCCATAAAGGGACCTGACTTAGTTCATCTCTATTTACTGCCATAGCATCTAGGAACTAATAGTGGCAAATAGGTAAGTATTTTACCGAATGTTTGTTTATTAATTCTATCATCTTGCATTTGATCTGTTTTGCTTTGGTCCCCGAGTCAGTGCAATGCAGCTGCTTTGTGGAGGGAAATAAAGATTTTCATAAAAGAGAAAGATCAGCTAAGAGATACAGAAAATAATAGGCCTTTATTCGACAAATTCTCCCTATACAAGGGAAAATCTGCAACTAAAATTTGAGGCACCCAAGGGATAATACCAAGGGATAGCAAATGAAGAGGGGGCAAAGATACATTCAGATCACTGTCACTGGAAGTATAGGATACCAAAAAGAGAATTATCCAGTCCTTGGGTAAAATGATTTTCAGCCTACAATAGGAAGGAAATTGAGAGGTAGCCTCCAGACTCAGCACCCTATGATAGGTCAGGCCCTCATCAGTCCTTCCAGTTAAGTATTTTTGTGCCTGGGTTCTAGCTCATTCCCCAAAGTGTACTCTCTACGTCAATTGAGAAACAAACATTTTATGGAGAGGGCAGTCTTTTTGATAATTGTTTCCTCAATTCTGTTATTAGAAGCAGAGGTACCAATTATACTATATTAGTTTGTTTTGTAATTACTCAACTGATGGGTAATCACTTTTCCAAATGAAATTTATGTGCATTTTTTATATATTTGCTTACAGATCAAAAAGTTACATTCTCTCCTTCCTTATTGCTAAATGAACCTTTTATCTGAACTGGCTTTGACTTGTGAAACTCTGCTATTTACCTTTCTGCTTATTGGGCTAACATATATCTGTGAAAAATTAGGCTACCTCTGACAAGCCTGGCATTAAAATGTGTTTCAACATTTGCCATTAACTTTTTTTTTTTTTTTGTCACTGACTCTTAATAGCAGAATCCTATGAATCAGATATGAATCTTTACTAAACAATGAATGTACAGAGCAGCAAGATGCAAATTGGTAAAAAATGAGGAATGATTGTACTTCAGTCTCTCAAATTATACTTCTGATTGGCTAACTCATTCAAATTTTAAATTAGTTGTATGCTTACCTAGTATTTCATCTTTGGAAAAAGTGGCTAGGAAATAAATTCTGAGTTAGCATTTTTCTCCTTACCATTAAAATGTTACATATAACTTTCATATTTATCAATACATCAAGCTGTTTAATTTTCTAATATGTGAATCAAACATTAATTAATAATATCTGTTCTATAATAGTAATATAATTGCAAAAATGGTTTACAAGAGTAATTAACTTACAGTGTTGATTTCATTTACTTATTCAATAGCAAACATTTACTCAACACTTAATCATGGGCAGAACATTGTGGTGGTCACTGCTGGAGACATAAGATTTAGATGAGACTCAGTATCTGACCTAATGGAACTTATAGTTTATTAAGGAAATGAGATGTCTATAAGGTTAACTTTATTATATATATATATAACAATCTATTCAAATTACTATTATAATTGTATAGGAGATTTTAAGTATTTTAAGCCTTAACTAAAGTAAGGAAGTAAAACCATTTTGGGACTCTTTTCTAAGATGGACAAACCTTGATTTCCTGATCTGGGAAGTAAGTTTAGGGACATTTAGAACAAAACCAAAAATCAAAAGATTTAATAGTTCACTTTTGGTTTTCAAAACTGTTAAACACAGGAATGTGCTATCAAAAAATATTGAATAAATTAATTCATGAAACATTTATTATGAAATAAACATTTTAAAAGACTGTTAAACATAATTTGATCGATCAGCTCACTTAGCTGATTGAATACAGCTCTACCTAGAATCAGGGGTGTGGATGAGACAAGCCTGAGTTTCATTTATTACATGAATTCTATTATAATAATTATCAAAATCAGGAAAAGAACATGAAAATTTACTAGTTATTTTTTTCCTTTCACTCTTATTCTTAGTTTAAAGCAGGAGTCATAGGTTCAATCAAGATTTATGGTTAGACATTTTATTTACCTAGTACCTAATGGTACAGTCACAAAAATGAAGACTTAACAGATAAAGAATTAACCATGCCTCTGATTGCCTTAAAGAAAGTAGACAAATAAAAAAGAAGAGGAGAAAATAGGAACAAAGCAGTGTAGAGTAAAGAAATGTGGGTTCCTACGCAGCAAATGACCACCAGAAGCTTGGCTCTGATACCTTGGTTGATACTCTTAAGAGTACTTTGATAGAAACCTCTTTTGGTCCTTTAAATATCTTAAGAATACCAATACAGAATTAACACTGTCAATCTACTGGCTTTCATTCTTATTTCATGATTGGACAATCTCATTTTTTCTGTTACACATCTCCTCAGTGGTGTTTTTTTTATGCCATTTCTTATGGACAAATGATCATGGCAGTAAGTTTTATCTTGTCCTATTTGTTATCTATAAATTTTGACTTTTCTGAGATCTTGGTGGTATCTAATGATTTGTTCCCATACAGCACCACTAGATAAATACTAATCTTAAAAAAAAAAATGGCATGAGAGATTAAATGGCTTAGTCTGTTATTTATAATTGTTTGGTTTTAAAAAAATGTTCTAGAGAAATCTAAGACCTATATCTGTCCTGGTTGAGAACTGCATATTGGTATAAGTAAATTTAATGCTAAAATAATTATCATTAATACAACAATTAAATTATATAACAATATTTTGGATAATCTAGATATGAATTATCAAAAATTATTTTTGGACTAGAATTTCCAGGATTTTTATGATGGGAAATATGTTTTTATCTTGGAATAGTGCTTTTTGCCAAGAAACTGGTCTTTCTGTCAAATGGTGATGATAAGTGATAGTTGAAAACTGATACTTAACCAAAATTATATGGAGACTGAAATGATCTATTTTTCCAATTTCATTTTCTAACACACTGTTTATGAGGGTATTGTTTAAAGAACAAAAAGTGAGGACTGCTTATATAGCATAAGTACTAGTAATTATCTACTTACATGTTTTCTTATACAAAGACATCTAGGTTATTCACAGTTGTTGAATAAATTCAAGTGATAAAACCATTGTTTCAAAAACTTTTAACTTATCATTTGCTTATTCCTCAAAAAAAAAAATGGAATGAGAATTGTGTGAACATATAACTTAAAAAATGTAACATGGCAGCTTTTCTGATTACTGAATAAAAGCCTGAAGGAATCATTTTCTTTGCAATTTTCTTAAACTCTATAAAATCTGTTATACTGTCTTCCCATCAAGATTCTCTCACTTTTAGGAGAACTGAAAATGTGCTATTCTAGCTTCAACAAATAATTGCTATTTTAATACCTCTTTTGGTATTAATTCACTTTAAATTTCACTTATTTGGTCACAGAATGTAAAGGAGATCATTTGAAAATCTATATCAATATGTTTTTGTAAATCAAATTCTTTATCAAAACTCATCTGTAAATATGGCCATTAGCCTTAATTTTTTCCCCCCCAAGCCTTCCTTTGCTTTTTAACAGGATTCCTGATATACTCAACATTAACATTTAAAATGTTAAAATGGAATAATGCTCTGGTCCCCGGCTGAATCAATTATTTAAAAGTCAGGAAGTAAAAAATATTACCAATATTAACTTTGCTTTCTGAGGGTAAACTTGGCAATTCTCTAACAAAAGAACAACTTTATTACTTATTATTGATTTATATCAGCTTAAGGATCTGAAATGAGCTTTCTATATGAACAGAAAAAATATGACAGTAAATACTCCCAGAAACTTCTTCATTGATTTGATATTTCACCACAATGCTCAAAAATTGGTTGGAGGTTCTGGTGTTAGGTTGTTCTAAATGCAGAGAATACAGAAACAGAGAATGAACCAAACCCTACTCCTAAGGAGCTTACATTCTTGTGGGAGAGAGAGGGGTGTGTGTCTGTGTTTTTATATAGACATGCACACACATAAATTATAAAGAAGATACACACACACACACACACACTATCAGGTGGTAGAGGCAGGGGGAAATCAGTAAGTTTTTAAAGAGGATTTTCTGGAGCAGAGATCAGGAATGAATGCATTCCAGGTATTAGAAATGACCAATACAAAGACATGGAGATGGAAAATATAGTGTTGTTTGTAAGGACCAAGAAGGTCTGTTTGAATGAACCACTGAATGTGGGAAGGGGAAAAACATCTGACAAGACTCAAAAAATAAGTTGGAGTCAGAATGTAAAAGGCTTTGAAAGTTGAACAGAGAAGTTTGTAATTGATCTTCAAGACTATCGAAGAAGCCCCATCAATTGAACGAATGGGGGGGGAGTTACATTGTTGGAACTGCATTTAAGGAAAATTACTTTGGCAACAGTATGTATGATAGAGTAGAAAGGATAGAGATCAGAGGCAGAAGGACCTGTTGAGGATTGTTGCAATCTAGGTGAGAGGTGATAAGGACCTGAAACAAGATAGTAGCAAGCACAGACAAGGGTTTGGACAGAAAAGGTGTTGTGGAAGCAGAAATGACAAGATTTGGCAAATGATTTGAATATGTGAGGTGAGAGAAAGTGAGGACTTGGGAGGAATACTAATATTGAGAACCTGGAAGTTAGAAGGATAATGGAAATTTAAGAAGGAAAAGGGGAAAAGAGGAGAGGCTGACTGCCAGGAGAAAGATAATGACTTCAGTTTTGGACATAGTAGGTTCTAAACATCTCTGGAACATCCAGTTTTGAAATGTTCAACAAAGAGGCAATAGGAAATAAGAAGCTCAATTTTAGGTAAGAAGAGAGGGGAAATATAACAATTTGAGTCATTTGAATAAAGATGGTACTAAACCCATGCCATACAATAAAGTTACCAAGAGAAGAGGCTCTAGAATACAACCTAGTGTAATAACCAGAGTTTGGGATCATGATATGAATAATGAGCAGTGAAGGAGAAGGGAAGGAATTGTCAGGTATGTAAGAGAACCAGGAGACTGGGAGGAAAAAATATAGAAGTGTCAAATGTGGTAAATAGGCCCTTAAGATGAGGACTGATAACAAAAAATTAAATTTAGCAACCAGGATATAATTGATAATCTTTGAGAGAATATTTTTGGGGAAGTAAAAAAGGTGGGGATACAGATTACAGAGGACTGAGAAATGAGTAGAGTAGAGGGAGGAAAAGAAGTGTGTAGACAGTTTTTTTTTTTTTTTAAAGAAGGGGAAAAGGTCCAGCAAAGTGTGTGTGTGTGTGTGTGTGTGTGTGTGTGTGTGTGTGTGTGTGTGTGTGTTTGTTTTGTTTCATTTGGTTTTGGTTTCAGGTAAGTAAGACCTGGGAATGTTTGAAAGCAAGAGGAAAAGAAATATCAATGGAAAGACATTGAAGACTGGAAGGGACAAACAATTTGTGAAAGCAATCTACTGGAGAACTTGGGAAGGGATGGGACCAAAAGTAGATATACAGTTACCCTTTGCAAAGAGAAAGAACACTTCATTGTCAGAGACTGAAGCAAAGGAGGTGATCATAGAGAGTGATATGAGGAAATTATGAGATGAAGAGAATGAGAGAATAGAAAACTCCTGCTGATTGACTCAATTTGCTTAGGAAATTTGCTTATGGTATCTTGATTTGAAAGAGATGAGGAAAGTCTTGAGGAAGGAAGGGAAGGCTTGAGAAAGAATAGCTTCTGTGAAAATGAGATAAGGATTCAATAGGAATACAAGGACTGACATGACAACATGAATTTATATTGTGCCAGTCAGCATGATTGTACAACTTCCTCCAGGTCTGGAGGGGGTGAAGGATGAGGGCAATGCAGGCAGGGATGAGATGAACTTATTGTCACTGGAAACAGGCTAACTACCTACTGATATAAAGAAGATTTATGAATGTGGGAGAAGGTTGACTATCTTGCTTGATACATCCCTCAAGTAAATTCCAACCTGAGATTACACAGGGAATAAAAGAAATAGGAAGAGTACTTACTTATGAAGGAATCTTATTTTTATAAAAAGATTCCATATTTCAGCATTGCTTTCTATGGTCGATATAAAACCAAAAGTTTAAGAACTGGGAAATCTTACTGATCAAAAAGTCAATGACTGAAAGAAGTTTTGGCTGACAATTAAAAATTAAGCTAATTCAATTGTAATCATTAATGAGTTGAAATATAATCAACATCATGTTCATTATACTGTGTCTACAATTTACCTACTTAGAAATCACCTTCAACCTTTCATAAGTTTTTATTTTAACATTACTTCTCAAGAAAAGTACTAATAATAGCTTTTATTTCCACAAACATATGTTAGAATGACTTTAAAGAAATCTGCTTGTGTAGAACAGTTCTAACTCAACTGATGCAGGTGCTTGTCAAGAGGGGATAAAAATTTTTTATAAAGCCTGTACAAGCTTGCATTGCAGTGAATTTTTAAGGTAGCTTTCTTGCAATCAGTCTTCTTCAAGTTAGAAATCAACCCTAATAAATATCACATTAAACTTGAAAATAGGTTTTTTCTAAACACAAAAAATATTTACTTTAAACAGGAGGTCAAAACATTTTAGGAATGTTTGTCATTTATCTTTTGTCTAATATTGATTTTATGCCTAGAAGTGCAAGGGAATTTGGTAATGATCTTGTCAAACACCCTTCCTTTTACAAATGTGAAAACCAAGGCTCAGAAAGGTTAAACAAGGTAAAGTGATTTGCTCAAAGTGGCAAAGTTAACACACTGATAATTTCAGTTCTGGTTTTCATTCTAATAGGAAACACAGGATACATACAGAGAATATAATAAGTATATACTGTGTATCTCTCATGAGATAGGAAATTTTAGATTATTTACCTAAGTAGTTAAATACTAAGGTGACTTACCTAGTATTTATAGACAAAATAGCAAGACTCAGGTTTGGAATTCAGGTCCTCTAATTATAAAGTGAACATAATGTGCACAAATGTTTGTGGCAGCCCTCTTTGTAATAGCCAGAAACTGGAAACTGAGTGGATGCCCATCAATTGGAGAATGGCTGAATAAATTGTGGAATATGAATATTATGGAATATTATTTTTTAAATTTAATTTTATTTTATAATAACTTTATATTGACAGAATCCATGCCAGGGTAATTTTTTTTTACAACATTATCCCTTGCACTCGCTTCTGTTCCAATTTTTCTCCTCCCTTCCTCTACCCCCTCCCCTACATGGCAAGGATATGTTGCAGTATATCCTAGATACAATATATGTTTGCAGAACCGAACAGTTCTCTTGTTGCACAGGGAGAATTGGATTCAGAAGGTAAAAATAACCCGGGAAGAAAAACAAAAATGCAAATAGTTCACATTCGTTTCCCAGTGTTCTTTCTTTGGGTGTAGCTGCTTCTATCCATCATTTATCAATTGAAACTCAGTTAGGTCTTTTTGTCAAAGAAATCCACTTCCATTATGGAATATTATTGTTCGGTAAGAAATGACCAGCAGGAAGATTTCAGAAAGGCCTGGAGAGACTTACATGAACTCATGCTGAGTGAAATGGGCAGGGCCAAGAGATCATTATATACATCAACAACAATACTATATGATGATCAATTCTGATGGACCTGGCCATCCTCAGCAATGAGATGAACCAAATCAGTTCCAATGGAACAGTAATGAACTGAACCAGATATGCCCAGCGAAAAGAACTCTGGGAGATGACTAAGAACCATTACATTGAATTCCCAATCCCTATATTTTCACCTGCCTACATTCTGGATTTCCTTCATAGGCTAATTGTGCACAATTTTAAAGTCCGATTCTTTTTGTATGGCAAAATAACAGCTTGGTCATGTATACTTATTGTGTATCTAATTTATACTTTAATATATTTAACATCTACTGGTTATCCTGACATCTAGGGGAAGGGGTTGTGGGAAGGAGGGGAAAAATTGGAACAAAGGGTTTGGCAATTGTCAATGCTGTAAAATTACCCATACATATAATTTGTAAATAAAAAGCTATTAAAAAAATGAAAATTAAAAAAAATAAAGTGAACATATTTTCTATTTTACCATTCTACCTTCTATGGCATGTTGTACTCTTCAGTTCTATTTTTGAAAAAAATGAACACTCAGTTTAGTTCATTCATTTTCTTCATTATTTTAATCATGCATTTTTAGAAACCTAAAATTTGAATTAAGTACCTGAAAATGTTATAGCATGTGGTAGTTTAGACAGCATGATATTATCACTTAAATTAGTGCTTTTGTTTCCAGGAATGTACTAGTTTCTATAACTAATATAAAAAAGAGGCTTCTTTGGGGCAGGTAATATATAATATTGGCTCTGACTACAGCACTTACTGCACATCACCTTCTCACAAATGTGTGGCAACAACACGTTTACTCTGGAGTACTGGAGAACTATTGCAGATGAATGTTTGGTCTATTGTCGATTGCCTAAGTGCTATTTGGGTAAACATTTTACACAGAAATATGGCAGAATACGAAAAGAGCAGGAAATGTCTATTAATACCATTATGCGCTGGCAGATAGGCTCTGTCACTGGACAGAACCCTTAGAATAGCGACCTCATAAAATTCTATTCTTCCTTCAAGATGAAACTGAAACATTGCCTTCCATTGAAAGGCATTTTTTTTTTTTTGATCTTCCTCAATTACCACCACTATCCCTCCCAAATGACTACATTATTTATTTTATTCTTTACATACTTCTATACATTTTTGTTGTCTTCCCCATTAAAGCAGAAGCACTTTACATAGATGGACTGTTTTATTTGTTGTATTTAGGGCAATGCCTGCCACATAGAAGAGCTTCACAAATATTAGATGATAGATTGTTATCAGAACCAAAAAATATCACAAAATAACATATTCCAATGCACTCAATTTATAGGTAAGGAAATGAAAATGAAGAGAGTCACATATAGCACATACAGTAGGAAAACTCTGGAATAGAAGTTAGCTCTCCAGAGGCCACTTTGAAGAGAAGAAGAAGAATTCCTAACACATATGAAAAATTATTTACTTGTTTCTGAGACTCCCTTTTGGGAAGGATTTCACATTATCCTCCTCCCCCATCCTAGAAAAAGAAAAAAGTCCTCTCAAGCAAATTTAGTAACATACATTTTAGCCCTGAGAAGCAGAAAATAAAGCCTTTTCAAGTAAGTAATTACCAATGGCCTCTTTCAATTTAGATTTATCTTTAATAGACAACAAATGAAAATCAGAAACAATAACTTCAAATTGATAATTATACTTTTTAAAACTTATGACATGAACAATGTTCAGGACAACATTTTGATACAAATGTAATAAAACTCTGAAAGCTTTCAAGAAGAACTTGGCCTTCTGCTAAAATCTACTCTGCTCTTTTGAGTGATCTATTCATGGGCTTGCTGCCAGGCACTTTGTTTATTCCTCTCTTATGTATTTTTTTCTATTATACATTAAATTTATGGATATATTTGTTTTACCTTTCCTACTACATTATGAACTTATTGTGGGCAGAGACTAGGACTTTGTATTTCTGCATCTCTCCCAAGCCTCATGGATAACACATAATAAATGCTTTGTTGAACTAAATTGAAGAAAAAGGTTCACAATCATTTATCCTTAGTCACCATCCCCTCTGAGTGTGACTGGGTTGTCACATGTAAAAGAGAACAGATTGATGTTCCAAAGTCCCAGAAGACAAAACAAAGGCAAAGGGGCTGATGTTACTGAGTGGTAGATTTGAGCTAGACATGAGGGGAAAAGTTCCCAACAATGAGAACTATCCAAAGGGAAAAGTCTATTTCAGAACTATTAAATTCTCCATGTCAGATGTTGGAACAGAGACTGAATGGACTTTTATTGATTTTATGTATTATATAGATAGATTTCTGGCTTCAGCAGAGGTTGGACTAGGTCTCTTCCAACCAACTTGGACATTTCATCACAAAACTGATGTCTATTAATCTGTCAGGTTTTGTGCAAAGCTATCATCTTTTCATCTCTAATTCTTGATCTGAAGTTCATATTTGAAATATGAATGTCTCACCTATTTGTTTTAGCTCTGGAAAGAAAAATAAAAAAAATCAAGTTGTGACTATTTTATGCTTTACTATCCCAAAATTAGCTTCTCTCCTTGACTCAGGCTTTCCTAAAAGATAAATAAGCTGATCCCTCTGAGAAGTACTAATTGTTCATCTATGGATCATGGTTTTCCCAGCAAAAAATAAAATAAAATGAAACAATATAAATCTAAGAGTTTTATTGTTTAAAAAATGTTTACATTTATTTAAAATTGTTTAAAAAATAAGGCAGTCTGAAATGGTAAGTTCAGAATTATTTAGTTTTCTCTCTCCTCATTTTCTCTCCCTGCAATGCTCACAAGCTGATATGAGATCATTGGCACACTAAGCCAAGTTTACATTTAGTGTGATCATGTTTAAACTTTCCCTATCTTGAATAAATGGTTAGTAACTGCAATTTAATTAACAATTATTAGGCTATTTGAAAAGCAGCTGAGTATTAATTCTATATGTGACAAAAAGGAAATTATTTAAATTTAGAGAGTCATTAAGATAACAAAACTCCTTGGGCATGAGACAAAGCCATCAGAAGAGAACTATTTTACAAAAAAATTATTAATCAAGAAGACAAGAGTTAAGTATACTTTTATTAAAAAGACTTCTACTAAAACTTTTCTCTGATATCTTCATGATCCAGGGATAACCCTGAGTTTTCAAAGGCTATAACCCCAACTTATGTTCTGATTGGTTATACCAAACTGCAAAGATCTTCAGGATGATCCTGGCAAGAGACAATGCCTGTCATCTGAATAAGAGCCAACCTAAATTTGGAAATTCTAGTGTACTAAAATGGCAAAGGGTTGTCATCTTCACTGATGGAATCATATATCTTTTTAAGAACCTGAAATATGTTTATTAGCAATATGTGGAAACAAAAGCCACCAGAGCAGATTATTTGAAACTAGGGAACTATTTTTTTTCCTGAAAATCTGCCACCATAATAAATAGTTAGGTCCCTTGCAGCCATTTTGCCTTAAAAAGAGATCCTATCAAATGGTTTGGTGGTATTTGTATTTAGCACTGGCAAGATTCAATTAAGTTATTATTTGCTGGAGAATTAATTAAGAAATAGGTAGGTATTAAAGAATTAAACTAAGTAATAATGGGTTCAGTTGGTGCTAGGTTGCTACCTGGAGAACCTGCATTAACCCTTCCTGTGACCAGATTCAAATTTACACATATATAATTACCAACGTAAATGATTATTGCAAGTAGGTGAAAAAATAATTTTACAAAATTGAGTTTAAGTCACATTAGAATAGTATAAAAAATGACTTTGAGTAGCACATCAACTATTTTATTTATTCTGTGAAAAGTAACTTTTCCCCTGATCTCTCACTCTTCAGTAAGACCAAAAGGGTAGAAAAGTAAAAGATGGAAAGCAAGAGGCTGCATGGGGCTGTCTGAGGCTATATGAAATTATTTTCAATATGTAATGCAAGAAATATACTGCATAATACAGATACTCCCCCCTCAGACTTCTCTTAGAAGAGTGACATAGTTGAATGCAATCTTGTTTTGATTCACAGGGAGAGGAGGCAGAATGTGGTTGTTTCTAACAATTTACAATATGAACAGTTTAAACTTAACTCCATCCACCTAGAAGGTGAGCTTGAGGAAAGGCACTATTAACAACCTCTTCATAAAACAAAGGGAGGGTAAATAGATGGTGTATTTCTGACTGAGGCTAATATGTTTGGTTGTTCCATTAATTCCAAGCCTTATTCCTGGTGTTTAGCAAAAATTTCATAGTTCTCTTCACAAACTTGGTTCTATTACTTCATGGCCCAATTCCATCTTTAGCAATTCCATCTAAATTCCCCTTATACTTCTAATAGGAAGAAGAATATATGGATTTCTGACTCCTAAAGTGCTATTTGGCAGCACTTATTAAACATCTGCTGCCTTTCACCCCAAAGGGATCTGCATTTCAGTAGCAGATACAGATCTCTCTAACAGAATTTGTTGAGTGTTTCAAGATGAAATGAGTTACAACAGAACATTACCATCATAATACATTTAGTATGACATGCAAATAACATTTCTTTAATCAATTAATATATGAAGAAAAAAATAAACAGTTATGATATATCCTTGAAACAATGCTGTTATCTTAAGGGCCAAAAATTTCAAAATAAGAATTCAGTTATGAAGTATTTTTCTGCCAGCAGAAATGACATTGAGAGAATCTTGGATTAGCTTCTATTTTCCATAGCTCTTTGGTGATTATTAATGTTTTTAAATTATTATAGTTTTTAAAGCAGCAACTTACTTTATACCTGTGAGGTTCTTATTCAAATCAAATGCTTATTCAAAATCAGAGGTAAATAAATTGCATTGTTTAAAAAAAAGTCATGATTGTACCTATCTATGTGCAACTTAAAATGTATCTAGAAAAGTTCCATAGTTCCATCGTATACCTTTGTCATTTTACAAGTTGTTTTGTTGTATATTTCCAGGTGGATATGATAGAGGAAGGAACACAAGATAGTGTCATACTGAAGAAAATGAAAAAAAAATTAACATCAGAAAATAATTTAGGGCTTTGGTTCTTCAATTCATTAGATATACAGAAAAATCAAATTAAGTAAATGGGAGCTCTGAAGCTAAAAATGGTTGGGCTAAAAGTAAACACTTGAATGATAAACCTGAGAATAGTTAAGTTTAAAAATCCTTATTTCTGAAATCTAAATCATTGTTGTGTTGATTAAAGTGTGACAATATATGCTTAATTTCATTAAAAATTTATTTTAATTACTCATGGGAAGCAATAAGAATATGTAATTATCCAAATTATGTATGAAAACCATTTTTCTAAATAAATATAGCACCCACTAAGTATACAAAAAATCAAGTTTTCCTTGACACAATCTAACTAGAAGTCTTTGTATTTCCTTTAAAATTCTCATAAGCAAGATCAGTACAGTCAGGAGGAAAGGATAATAAACAGAGGATAGGATCTGTTGTGTGACACTAAGAAAGTTGTTTAGCCTCTCACAACTTTGGTTCTATCATTTGTCAAATAATCATATAATGCCATTTTCATTTTCTACCTCAAAATAGTCGATGGAGAATAAAATAAAATATGTGAAAGCATTCTGAAAAATTAAAAGTACGCCATAAAAATACATTAAGCAACATATTTTTATAGACAAGCAAACTGAAGACTAGAGAAATTAAATGATTTGTCTAAAGACTCACTACTAGTGAGTTGAAGAACTGACACAAAAAGCCAGGATACTTCACTTGACTTCTAAGCTAATGACCTTTTAATTAAATCTCATAATTTCCTTGAGAAGTACTAAATACTCCAAAAGATTATGTTATCTATTTCTAAATGTTGAAGCCTATTCTGTCATTCTCAAAATGGGAAATTCAACATTCCTCTCAAACCACATATATTATGAACTACCCACAAGATTATCTAGGGCTTATTCTCTATATAAATGAATAAATAAATATAAAAATATCACAGTACTCTTGCATGCCATTTACTTTACCAAGTACTCTCCATTCTTGGATTCCTATAATAAGCTTTTCAATATAAAGTGGAAATGGACCCCCTAAAGAAGCAGCATCTTGAGGATGGGATCTCTAAATATTGCCAAAAGAGAGAGCAACTAGACCTAATTATAGGGAAAAAAAAAAAAAAGACTGTTGATGATATGCCATTCCTAAGGAATACTAAGAAGACATATGGTGATCAGACACAAATAGTGAGAAGATATCTTTTCCAAGAATATGCACCCAAGATAGTATAGAAGCTTATCAAATCTGATTTTAAAAATCCAATTTTGGTAATTCCTGTAGGGACAAGAAAAAGTCTAAAACATATCTATAGAGATTATTAAGTCCTAAGATCCTAAGAACATAGTAACATTTTTATCTGCTAACTAACATAAGGGACTTTAGAAGAGAAAGGTGAATGTAGAAACTGAACAGTTGCTTAAGAATATGCTATAAGACAAAAGGAGTGAGCTGAAAGGTGAGAATCATAGAATTTTATAGATATTTGCTTATCTGCTCAAAAAGATTTTAAATTGAAAATAAAAGCAGATGGAGGAGAGAGATAGCATGGAAATTATCAGATTGAGCATAATAAAAAAAAAATTATTACTGGAGAGGCCAGTAATTCACAGGAGACAATACCCAAGAACAAGGCTATTAGTACTTATATTCATGGAATCAGATGTCTTATGTACAAACTTGTACTGCATGGATAATAAATGAAATCAAACAGAGATCTTAATGGAAGGACATCAATTCAAGCTGATTATTAGCACTGAAAATTGGTGACAAACTATTCATGATTAGGATATAGCAATGGCAGGGTATATCTTATTCAAAAAGGAACAGATTACATGAAGGGAATAGCAGATAAAGACAATATATTCATGTAAGCAAATCTACAAAATGTGGTGAAAAGAAGAATAATATATAGCTCCCTGACTTCAAAGAGGCAAGATACACAAAGAAATTATCAGTAAACTAATTATCAGTAAACATGTTTATGAAACAGCTAAGATCCAAGAGTGAAATCAAATCTGTCCATGGGTAATAGCCACATGAACTCTGCAAGGAATGTTAGCAAAACATTCATTTGGGTTTGTCTCTGGAAATAGAGGGGCTTATGATGACAATTCAAGACCAGGTTATTACCACCTGAAATTATAAAAGGGTGATCCTTAAGGAGCCCAGACTTAGTGATTCCTGAAGATCATACAAAGAAATGGTAGAAATTATGCAACATATCATCTTTCATGGAATGACAAAAAGCAAGTTAACATACTAAAATTACAGATTTTAAAATATCCCAAAAAACTCAACCATATACCTTCTACAAAAAAAAAAAAATTATAATACCTCTTTATGTAGAAACAAAAAAAAACTGGAAATTAAGGAAATGCACACTTATTGTCAAAAAGGTAGACAAATTATGATATATGAATAAAATGGAATATTATTGTACTCTTAAGAAATGACAAAATGGGCAGTTTCACAGAAGACTCTTTTGAAATGATCCAAAGTGAAATGAACAAAACCAAGAGGAAAATTTATATAATGACAACAATATTATAAGGAAAACTAAGAACTTTGATCAATGTAAGAACAAACCATGATTCCTGACAGCTTTGTATGAAATGCTATTTACTTCTCGACAACAAACTAATAGATTCAAAATATAGAATGATACATAAATTTTTGGACACAGTCAATGTGGAAATTTGCATTGCTTGCCTATACATATTTGTGGAGAATTTTTTTTGGCTATTGTTCTTCAATGGAGATTGAGAAACGCAAGAGGAAGGGAAAGAGAGAAAATAAAATTCTGTTAACTTGAAAAGCAATAGAATTAAAGTTAAGAAAGAAAATGATCTTACATCCTGATTTTTAATTGGAATAGAAAACCAGTTATTTTATCTTCTTGTGGAATGTATGTAGAAAAGTAAGTATAAAAAATAATAACTTGTTCCAGGATCATTTTTACCGGAATCCCTGGGGTAAAGATTAGAAAAAATCATCATTATCACCATCATCCTTTAAAAAAAAAAGCTGCTTAAAATTTCCTGAGACAAAAATGGGAAATATGGTAGTAAAACATATGGACATAAGACTGTTGTTGTTTTTTTTTTGTTTTGTTTTTTTGTCATTCTGCCAATGACTAAAAGAAAGCATTTTGCTTTACAATGGAGGTAAAGTTGACACTGGGTGTTAAACTCTGTGACTTCAGTGAAATGGCCTCCGGTTTCTGACTTAGGAAAAAGGCTGACTACAATCAATTTTTCACAGATTCAAAAACCTAATTTGACATTTTCATGGCAAAGTAAGAGATATGAAGAACCACATAGAATATTTATCGGATGCTAAGTGAAGTCAGCAGAACCGAGAGAACATTGTACACAGTAACAGCAAGACTATGTAATAATGCTCTCCTATAGTGGACTTTGCTCTTCTTAGCAGTAATTGTGGTGATTCAAGATAATTCTAACAGACTTGGGATGGAAAATGCCATCCACATTCAGAGAAAGAACCACAGAGATCAAATGGATAAAAGCATAATTTGTTCATCTTTCGTTTGGTTGGTTGGTTTTTCTTTTTCGTGTTTTTTCTCTTTTGGTCTGATTTTTCTTATACAACATGATAAATATGGAAATATTTTAAAAGGATTGTACATGCTTAACCTATATCATATTGCTTGCTGTCTTGGGGAGGGAGGAGAGAAGGAAGGGAGGGGAAAAAAAAAAAAACTTTGAAAACAAAATCTTACAAAAATGACTGTTGGAAACTATCTTTATATATATTTGGAAATATAAAATACTATTGATATACCAAAAAAAAAAAAAAAAGAATACTGATCACAAACAAAATTTCTATGAAACTTGTTTCTGAATCAATATCCTTGAGGGCAAGAAACAGGAGTATAACAAGTCATAAAAAATTATATATGGTAATTAATGCAACAAAGTGGGTTCAACCTAATACTGACATAATATTTTCCTGAAATAATAAAAGCCTTTGACAATCTACTTTTAGTTCAATAAATACTTGTGGATTGACTATTGATTGATTTTATGAAACGATATACATATATATATATATGTATATGCATAAATGTATATGTATGTGTAAATATATACATACACATGTGTACATATACATACATTTTTAAAAGTAAAATTTAAAATCTGACCTGTTTCCAAAAAATCAAGGTAAGACTATTTTTCAAAGACTTCATGTAGTTGAACCTAAGCAAATCTTGACAATGAATTTGCCTGTGAATTTCAATGATTGAAAGCCCACAAATGGCCTTGGGCAGTTATAATTATTTATTTATAAGATTTGGTAAGTATAAAATGGCAAATGGAAAAGCCACACTTTTGCAATTTCTCTAGGAGTATGGAAAATCTTAGCTTCTCATTTATGTAAACCAGTCCTGTAACTCAGATAAATACAAGCTTTTTAGAATAGAAACATTACAGCATCCTTGCTTTTACTCAGCTAAACTTAGAGCACTCAATGATGGGCACATTTTCTGAACCCCACCTTCTGCAAACAAATTTAAAAGTTCTGAAAAGCAACCAAAGCTCTACATCAGGGCGCAAAAGATTTAGAGAAATGTTACAAACAGTACTGTTACTCTGTTAGGTGATTTAAACAGTGAGATTTATTGTCTTCTGCTAGTCTAAATTTTAAAGGATGGATTTTTTCAAAGGTTCATACTAATTCACTACAAATTAGGTTTGTACTACATCTAACCACATACTGAAAGCAGAAAAAAAAATAAGTTTTTTTTGTTTGTTTGTTACTCTTCCCCAATTTCTTCATCTTAAGGCAGAAAATAGCAATACTAAGGAAAGAGTTATACAAAGATCTGAGTAGAATCAAAGCAAGTATTTTAAATGACTAATCTTTTAATTACATATTAATAAGAAAACATAAATAGATGAAATAATATCTATGAAAATTTTTTTTTAAATTCATAAGGTCCAGAAAATTTAACTTACTTTTCTACTAACCTATTACTCATTTCATAGCAAGGTATGAAAAAAAAAAAAAAAAAACTATAGCTAGTCAATCAATGACTGGCTGGTCTGAAATAAATATTTTTTTCTTAGCTGTCTCTTTAGATCTTATACTAAATTTTGTGTCCATATCACAAAGGGATAAAGGTGCAAAGAACAAAAGAGAAACAAAATGACTCAATAACCATCTGCTGAATGATATAATTCTTTTTTTAAAAATAAATTCAAGATGCATAAAGAGGTATAAGATTCACAAAACATTTTTTCCTGGGACATGAAATATTTTCTCTTTGGCCTAAGTGGACTGGTGATAGAATATTTTACCATTGTTAAGATTAAAATAATCTCCCTAAAGCACAGATTTGACTATGTCAGTATCTCAACTAATGATGTTTGGTAGCTTCCCATTGCCTTTAGGATAAAATAAAATTTCTTTCTTTGACATTTAAAGTCTTTCACAATCTGGCTCCAATCTACATTTCTACACTTATTTCATGTTACTTTCCCTCATGAACTATATATTTCAGCCAAACTGGTCTATTTACTGTTCTCTCTATGTGATATTCCATTTTCCAACCCTTGTGCCTTGGTACAGTCTGTATTTCATGTCTCGAATGCCCTTTCTCTTCAACTTTGCCCCTCTGAATCTCTACCTCCCTTTAAGAGTCAGTTCAGATTCCATTTCCTAAGCCCTATACTGATCCTCTCAGTTGTTACCAGACCCCCACCCCCAACCCCTGTTTTATTAATTTTGCATATGTAAGAGTGTGGGAGTCCAAAGACCGGGACCTAATTACAGAAAATAAATCTACAAGGAGGTTTTAACTAACTGTAAATGATGTGGGCCACACCAAGTGATCTCTTTATGAGGTGTGAATTAGACCCTTGAATTTATAAAAGGAAATAACCAGATAGAATGAATAATGATTGAAGGATTAGTCTGAGTTTTAAAAGCCAATTCACTGAGACTGTATTAAATGAAATCACTTCTGAAAGTCAACTGAGGCATGCTTTATCATTTTTCATCCATCATTTCTTTTCCTAAGTCATTCAAGGAATTAATTTGCCCCTCATAAAAAATCATTTGGAATGGCCATATCTTTTGCGGTTATTTTAACACTAACTTGACTCCTTTTCTAAGATTAGGTCTTGGGCTTTCAAGGACCACTCCCTTTAATTTGTATTTTTATATTAACTTTGTTTCTTCCTAGAACAATATAAGCAAACTCCCTGAGGATAGAAGCTGTTTGGTTCTCATTCCTGTGTGCTCAGTACATAGCATAGTTACCAACACACAGTAGGGACTTAATATATGTCTGCCGAGTTGCAATGAATTAAAATGGGTAAGCTTCTTCATTTGAGTTAAATCAACACAAGACAGAACAGGAGAGGAGAGCTGAGATAAAATAAGCACACAAGGAAAAAACAGGCTTAGGAGTAGTACATAAGATAGAATGACTCCAGTCTTTTCTCCTGAACTAAGGGAATAGTAGTTTAGTCTCTCTAATAAAAATGCCAATTGGAAAGACTTTCTATGAAAGACAAAATGATCAGGGAATATTGACTGCTTTTGCCAAAGGCATATTTATCATCTACTAAAGTCAATGGCAATAAGAATAAATTGCTAAAGGTAATTTATTTTCATTATATTTACTTCACAGTAAGAAGAAACTTGAAAGTCAGAAATTTTAAGGTATAACTACCCCAAAATGGAATTTTAATTAGTAGTAAGCCATACTTTCTAATAAGAGCAATTATGCATTGCCTACGTTTAGAAAGGTAATACCACAAAAAATATACAGCTATTTCCACTGCTAATTTACATAATGGAAAGTGGAAAAGTTTCACATGCTGTTTCCATATCCTAAGCCAAAATATATAATTATCCTTGCCAAACATTTAGGAATCGACAGAGTTTGAATGCATACAGTTTCCATAGCCAAAGATACATCTGCTTTAGGGACTTACATGTAAAGGGATGTTCACAGATTTTAGAGGATTCTATGATCCTCTAAAAACTGATAGATATCTTTTAGTTAACACAGAAACAATTCATTCATCTATTCATTCATGTCTTTTGTAAAGATTTTCTCACTTAGATGAAAATATACAAAGCACTATCATAATGCCCAGGGAAGAAGTCAGAATGCTTTCTAAATAGGTTTTTTAAAAAAATTTAATTATGCTATTATTAAATAAGTGAAAGAACATCTTTTTATTTATCTAATGGAAATGCTTCACAGTTTGCCTGACTTCTTTCAGATCTAAAAATAAGAAAACACTTATTAAAAAATAATAAACTTTCTCATTTCTACTATGTCAAGTAAGACTTAAAAAGTTATATTTTTGCATCTATTTAGAGAAAAGGGCTGTGCATGAAGTCTTTGGTTGTTTTCATAGGAGAAGTCAGGGGCACTCCTAGAATTACAAACTCTTTTCTGGTCTTGTAACTGACTCCAAGGCCAATTTTCATAAACAATTCTTGCTTCATCTAATAAGAGACTATACTTTTGGAGATGATTTAAGGGAAAGGATTAAGAGTTTAGGAGTACAAAATTCTTAAGAAAGAGCATATCAATAGGAAACTTTAAACACTAGGTATAGAATCCATATGTGTAATGTCCTTGGAGTTTACAAAGCAACACGAGCTTCATCCTAAATATACTACATAGTGCAGATAGCAGTAAAAATGAATTTTTAGGTAAACTGCTGGAAGGCAGCCTTTATTTTGGATTGTAAATTGCATGGAACTTTACTCCTTGGCTTAATAGAAAATCTTTTTTTGAATTGTGCTTGAAACAAATTATCATCTAGTAGCCAACTCTCAAATGATGTGGTTCTTTGAACTTAGCTAGAATGGGCCTCAACACCCCCCTTCCTCTCCAAATTGGAGCATAAAGCCCATGTTTAAAGTCTCTTGAACTTGAACTTATATTAGTTCTACCAGAGCTTACATTGGTGGCAGTATCTGTAAGCAGGCAGGGCTACCACCATCTGACCTTTAGTGATGGGAAACTTAGAGGAAGAACAAACAAATTATGAACAAATACAATTTTAAATTTTTTTAAATTTTATAATATTTTTTAAAAAACTAAATACATAACATATACTTTAACATATTTAACATATATTGGACTACCTGCCATCTAGGGGAGGAGATAGGGAGAAGGAGGGGAAAAGTTGGAACAGAAGGTTTTGTAAGGGTCAATGTTGAAAAATTTTTCATGCATATAGCATAAATAAAAAGTTATAATAAAAAATAAAATTTAAAAATTTAAACACATTAATTATATTATTCTAATCTTTCAATTTCAAATTTCCCATTTTTTGTTTTTGCCATTTAAAAATATGGAAACAGTGGCTAAAGACTTTACATGTTCATTCTGATAGGGCACTAAAAAGAAACTTAGTTCAGAAAAAAATCCATAATTATATTTTCTGACCATTCAAACTGAGGAGATTAATGTAAAATCCAGGTAATGTCATCTTTAATTTTTAGGACTGTACAACTTTAATAACAGTGAGGCAACAAGATTTTCATCATTAATGGCAGTTTATGAGACTGTTTACAAATACAAATACACACACATATACATGCATGTACATACCTAACAACATCTTCATGCTCATGGTCAAAAATTCTTTAAACAATTCAGGCACTTGTTCTTTATCATTCCAAAAAACAAAAACAAAAACTATTTCACCCAGAGTAATTATATTCCCTAAGACCATTAGTTTCTGAATAAATTAAATAGGTCAGTTTATCAATATTTATTTGGAGTCTTCTATGTGCTAGGCATTGTGCTAAACACTGAAGACACAAAGAAAGTCCTTGCTGTAATGAAGCTCAAGGTCTAAAGGGGAAGACAAGATTAAAACAAACAAACAAAAAACTATGTACAAACAATAGATAGATATGAGGATAAAATGAGGGGAGGGAAGCTAAGAAAGAAGGCACTAAGATTAAGGAGGACTGTCAAGCCTTCTAGCAGAAAGTGGGAATGTATCTAGGTCTTGAAGGAAGCCAGGGAGGTCAGAAGGGAAGATAAAGAGGAAGAGTGTTAGAGGTATGGAGAAGAGCCAGCGAAAATTCCCAGAGACAGGAATGCTTCGGAGATGGAGCATTTTGTGTGAGGGAACAAAAAGCAGTCCAGTGTTACTGGATAGAAGAGTTTGTGTAAGGGAGTAAAATATAACATTAGAAAGGTAGGAAGGGCCCAGGTCATCCTTACTTTCCACTTTAGGTTCCGCTGCTAATTCTAGCAGATTTCACCATGTCCCAGTGAGGTTTCTTCTCAATAGAACCCTTGTCTTTTAGCTATTATTTTAATGAATGCTTGTTGACTTCTAAACATCCTTGTATCTTTCAAACATTCTTTGCACAAAGCAAACAATGATTAAGTATTGGTTAATTTCAATTAACCAATAAGCATTTATTAAATGCTTACTATGGGCAGGGCACTGGACTAGATGCTAGGAATACAAGGAAAAAACAAAATGGTCTCTTCCCTTAAGGAACTTTTTATTCAGAATTTAAAATAAACTTCCCAGAAGTTTTATTTTGGAATATGCCCAAAGACAGGAACCATCATTTCAGCAATCAACCAACACGCTAAACCTAGACCTTGCCTAACAGTAAATTTCTGTTTCAATTTTTTTCTTAGTACTACAGTTTGTTACTTTTTAAAATATAAGTTGCCAAATTCCTTGCACCGAATATTAAAGTAGCTTTGAAAGGAAAACACAAGAGGTATCATTCTCCAATGAACACAATGTAGTTAACTGTTAATTTAGTGAAAAAGTAGTATTTTAACAATTATACTGAATAAGACTGTCCAAAATTTAAGTATTTCTGGAAACGTGTCTATATGCAAAACACATAAAAGTTTTTTTCTAGTAGGCACTAAGTACTATGTTGGTATATCACACTTGTTTATAAACCAAACTGGTATTGTTAAGATTGCTGGAAATGTCCTCACCTCTAAAATATAGATAATTTCAGCTGAATAGGGGAAAAAAATTATTGTAATTATTTAAAATGGTATAGATTAAGATGTAGTGAGAATCACTGGAAGTCTTCATCCCTAGAAATGTTTTAGAAGTAAATTCCTGTTCAAATACAATTTATTATAAATAACCTCCAAAATTCCTTTGAATTTACCAAGTTAGAAAAATAAGTGATTAAGTAATCAAAAGATGACTATAACTATTAAAAATTGTATAAGAAAAGGCATAAAAAAGCAACAAGGGGACCGTGAATAGATTTCAATGTTTGTGAATTTAGAAAGGGAAAAAAAAATTTACTTCTTTATTTTCACTAACCTCTAATTGAAAATTTTCATTTCCTCCAATTATGAATTTGTTTAAAATACTATTTTGAGATGAGGTCCATAAGTTTCATCATACTGCCAAAGGTTTCCACGGTGAGATAAGAGGTAAATGTCTCTAAAATATATTATTTAAAACCTTTCTACTTAAATAATTAATGAAATACATTTCTTAAAAGTTACTCATCAAAAGAATGTCCTAAAATACATAAGCTTCAAGAAACCTCAGTAAAGGGAGTTGTTTGGATTATTTTAGAGTAACTTCAATATTAAAATGCAGGTCAAAGATACAATCACAAGAATGAGCAAAATGTGAGTGGTTTGTAAACAGTTTTTTGAGATGCCTCTTTTCAAACATTTTTCTGTGGATTTTCTCTGAAAATGACTCATATAGTGCATATTTTATGATTATACAATTTTCATAATTCTTAAAAATATTTCAGCTCTATGATCTGCTTGTAATGGGAAAGAACACAAGTATCTATTTTTTAAAATGTGGATCAACTTCTACATAAAATATTTCTTTATAAGACAAAGATCAAATGTTACTTTGATAACACAAGATTTGAAAATACATTTTAGTTTTCCGCTGGAAGAAGATAAAAGGCTATCTAGTTTTAAATTGATAGTATAATTACAAACATTTCAGACAAAAGCACAAATATTCTGAAATTAGGCAAATATAGTGGTGAAATATAAACAAGTACTATTTTCTTTTTTTTTTAAGCTTTTTTTTTTTGGTTGAAATATCAACAAGTATAATTTTCCAAACAATAAAAACAAAGATGTTTCATTAAAACAATTCCTTTTCAAGAGTGGAAACAAATCAAATTAAACTAAGGTGCTACAGTTTTTTTTAAGCTAGGATTTTTCTCCATTATTCCCTTCCCAAATAAAGAAACAAACCAATAAATAGAATTATTTCTTGGTTTTGACCTTTTAACACTTGGTTCAAAAACTAATATATTATAAGAAGTTAACAAGTGACAGGCATTCCAATTAACTATGAAATTACATCACTGTGACTTCCAGGTCTTGAACAGGAGGTCTGAAGAGAAAAATGATGCTTTTTTCATCAATGAGTTTCATATAAACTGTTCATACACAAGGAAAACTTCAAGTTTCTCACTACTAATATAATTTTCATTTAAAAAACAATTTTGCTGTGAAATTATCCCTCTATGTCTGTAGTATACTTTGCTGTTCTTAAATTTGAAAAGCTGTCAAATTCTGTATTAACCCATTCTCTCTAGGATCATTGAAAATTTTCACTGTAATGATTCACATTAGTATTAAGACATGTTAAAATTATATCCTTTTCTCAAACACCAGAGACTCTTCAAATATAATCTTAACCTGACTATACAATAGAACCTTTACTTTGCATATCCCTCATCCTTGGAATACTATTTGCTCAACTCTATCTCTTAATTTACCTGGTTTCCTTCAAGATTCTGTAAGAGGCCAAACTCAATCTCCAGTCTTCCCTATGTCCCACGTTGTTACTGTCTTTTCCTTACAGAGTACCTTTTATCTAACTGTATATATCTTTACACACAAATGATCCCCCTTTAGAATATAAGCATCCTGAAGGCAGGGACTATTTTTGCATTTCTTTGGATCCCCAGAGCTTAGCAGAACTATGTCTTGCACATAGTAGGTCCTTAATAAATGCTTGTTAACTGACTGATTATAATCTAGTCAGCTGTTCATACAGATGGTGAAATCAATAGACCAAATACCATAATGAATTGACCACATAATTCTGCAGTATTTTAAAATGAAAACAGCAACATAAATAACAAAACATTTAAAACAAAACTATAAGCCTTAAGAGGCTGTAAATGACATGAAGTAAAAACATTAAGTTAAATTATGGCATTATGGTCATTTACAATTAGATTTAACTGACATGTTGATAGCAAATAGAAAACTTTAATTCTTTTTTTCCTATCCTGAAAACTTTAAAGGAATACAGTGGGGAAACAAACAAACAAATAAACAAAAAACCCCTGAAGTTTCCTGGCCATAGGTGGCAAGAGTACATTTGTACTTGACTATTCAACCAGACACACATTGGCTACACTACTTATTTGATGTCTATGTATAAAGGCCACCTGACTAGGGCATTTTGCCTACTAGCTGCCTGTTGTTCAACAGTCTGCTCAGCATGTCTCATCTGGTCTAAAAAGGGACAGACAAGACAATCCAGAGAGTGCTCCTGAGGCTGCCATCCTGGAGGCAAGCCCTAGGTTCCCTGCTGAAACCACAGCCTGGATGTGTGCAGTGCTCCATGACTGGTGCTGCCTGTCAAATGAGAAATACAGAGTAGTATGCTGCCAGGGTGGCAGTCTGAGTGTCAGGCAGCTTGCTCATCATAGTAGACTTCAGGACCACAGCCAAAACAACAGCCTGGGTGCCAAAGCCAAGGGTAGGGAAAAAGAAGTCTGGTCTACAAAGGCAATCTCTTCCTTTGCTCTCGGGTAATTTGGAGCAAAAAAGTTATCAAAAACATTTTAAGGCAACCATCTTTCCAGATAGGCTTAAAATTCCTTAAAAAGAAGAAATGGACAGGACTTCTAAGGCTCCTTAAACATTTGCATTTCTGTGTTCTAAAAAATTAACTATGCATGTGTATGTATACATACATATGCATTTGCACACATGTATTTTGGAAACATAGCAAAAGATGAGTAGTTTATCCAATTCTCAAGTTCTCAAGAATTCTCAAGGAAATTCTCAAGTTCAAATTTTCAAAAGCATAAGAAATACAAAATACTATGAATAAAAATGCTGATATCAATTTTCAGGAATATTCTTACTCATTTGAATTTTAGATATACAAAACAAGCGAGATCTATTCATGTAATGACACAAAAATCTGATTGCCTCAAAATGTTGAGTGAATTGTGTAAAGATGATACCCATCATAATTTCTATTAAAAGTTCCTCTACTCAGATAAATACTGCCCTAGTAATTCACTTTTGGCATTCATTTAGCCTTCCCTGTGCAACCAAATTATTTATTAATAAGTATATATGATACCTATATACCACTACAGTCAAATAATGAGGAAATTGTTCAATTAATCTCAATTGTGATAAGTACTTGACTATAAACAGTGTTAAACCACATTGGCCTGACAGGTAGGAAGGACTTCATCCCTAAGGACTTCAATATCTTTTGTATTTCTTATGCTTTTGAAATTTAGAACTTGAGAACTTCCTTGAGAATTCTTGAGAACTTGAGAATTGGGTTAACTACTCATCTTTTGCTATGTTTCCAAAATACATGTGTGCAAATGCACATGTATGCATATTGGACTTATTTATTTATTTGGAGACTAGATTCCACCTAAGAGGTTCTGTGAATACTTTAGATATAAAAATATGGAGATTTCTTGTTTTGGGAGCAATGATCAAGTTGTAAATCAATAAAAATAAATTTTTAGTGCCCCTGGTTTATTTATAGCTCTGAATATTTACCAGACAAATAAAACAACATGGCTAAGTAGACAGAGCACTTGACCTATGATTCAGGAAGACCTGTATTTAAATTCTACTCTCAACATTTATTATTTTTATAACTCTATGCATATACCTCTCTTATCTTCTTAATACCTCTTACCCTCATTTTCTTCATCTACAAAATGGGTATGGTATTTAAAATAATTTGCAAGGTTTTATGCATTATGTGAATAATAATTATTATTATCATCACCATAAAAATTATTAATGGTCCCAGTTACTAATGAATAGTCAATAAGCTTTTACTGAGTGCCATTTGCTTACAAAGAATTGCATTGGGCACTGTAGGACAAGAAGGGACACATATCAAAAGAAATGCTTCCCTTTTTTGCATTCACACTTGAACAAATTAAAGATGAGTAATTAAATTATGGAAAGGGAAGCTGAGGTTCTAGGTGATGCTTTAGAATTTTGACTTAAATGTTTTTCTTTCTAAGTCAATTTAACTAAATTTAACTGAATTCCACAAATACCGTCTTTCAGATCATGAAGGATGTTTAGCACACAGTTTAAATGGAAGGGAGATGACTTGGAATGGTGAGGGTCTTCTAGGTGCTTCCATTTAAAGGTGACATAGTAATTTGTATCAAGCCCCTAACATTTCAGGGATTTCTAAATGAAATTTATAATCACATAAGAGTTTGATCTAATGGAAAAAACAAGCAGATGAAGAATATTTATTGTTCAGATTTTGATAAGCAGTCAGACAATCTATGGAACTAACCCATCAGCAAATGTATCTTGGACACACACTGTAGATGTGGGCCCAAAAATAAATGAGGAGAGGAGATTGGATTGGATTGCTTTTAATACTATGATTCTCTTAGCAATGCTGTCTTACTATGAATCATAGGATATCACAGTCTCCACAGAACTGAAGTTGAAGGTCACTTAAAGAGACCTGGGGAAGCCAATATAAAACATATGTTTTATAAAATATGTGATACTGTAACATATTGCATCTATTAACAATGAAAAAAACCTAGGCAAAAAGCAGAACAAATGTTACATTTAGGAAAAAGATGTCAGCCAGTCATATAGTAAGAACAAAATTAGCAGGAACTCAAGTAGGATGATAATAGTAACAACAATAATTAATATTTATATATGGCTTTAGATTTTGCAAAGTATTATCTCATGTAGTAACAACAACTCTGGAAGGTAGGTGCTAGTGTTATTCTCATTTTACAGTGAAGAAATTGAAACAAAACAAGATTAAACAGCTTGCTCAGAATCCCAAAGCTAGTATTTGAGACTGGATTTGATTTCAGGTTTTTCTGACTTCAAGATTCTTGTTCTATCCCCAAAAGTTCCTAACTAAGCAATACAATAACAAGAAATTTAGAGCAAGACATCTCTTTTATTTTTTATTTACTTTATTAATGGCTTTAAATTTTTAAAAAATATTCATTGCTTTATGAATCATGTTGGGAGAAAAAAATCAGAACAAAAGGGGAAAAACCATGAGAGAGATAAAAAGAAGTAAAATAGCATGTATTGATTTACATTCAGTCTCCTTAGTTCCTTTCCTGAATGCAGATGGCATTTTCTGACCAAAGCCTATTGGGATTGCTTTGGATCACTGAACCACGGAGAAGAATCAAGATTTTCATAGTTGATCATCGCACATTCTTGCTTTTATTGTGTACAATGTAATCCTGGTTCCACTTGTTTTGTTCAGCATCAGTTCATGTAAATATTTTCTGGCCTTTCTAAAATCAGCTTGTTCATCATTTGTTATAGAACAATAATATTCCATTACCTTCATATATCGCAACTTGTTGAGCCATTCCCCAAATGAAGGGCAGCTATTCATTTTCCAATTTTTTACTACCTCAAAAAGAGCTGCTACAAATATTTCTGCACATTTGGGTCCTTTTCCCTCCTTTATGATTTCCATGGGATACAGACCCTCGCATGGCTCTGCCAGGTCAAAGAGTCTGCACAGTTTCATAGCCCTTTGGACATTATTCCAAATTGTAGAGCAAGACATCTCAGAAAATTAAGTGGACCCACTGTAGATCATTTATGGAAAGATACGGACAGGAATGATACAGGATGAGGGACTGTGTGATGGACTGTGATTCCTACCAGGGAAAGATGCACCAATATTGGGGAAACATGGGTCAATCATAGCACTGAACTATATCTATATTAACCAGAGAATCATAGCTCTAGAGCTAGAAAGAATTCCAGAATTCATCTAGTCCATCCGCTCATTTTACAAAAAGGTCAGAAAGGTAAAAAGTCCTTCTTGCCCAAGGTCATATGTGTAGTAAGAAGAGAGAGGAATGAACCAAATCCATTAATCTCTCCACTGCACTCTCTTGCCTTTCATAACTCAAAAGTATATAAAACTTTAACCTTTACAAAATGTTTTCCTCACAACAATCTTATAAGGTAGTTAGTGAAGATATTTATTGTCTGCATTTTGTGAATGAGGAAAACTAAAGTTAAGTGATTTTATTAAACTTTCCAGCTGAAAAGGTGCTGGAGCTGTGATACAAATCTAGAACTTATTTGAATGTAAGACCAATGCTACTGATCATTTACCATGCTCCCTTTTCACTGTGAAAGACCTTCTCAAAAATAGAAAGATGAAGAAGACATAGTGTTTCTTTGTAAGAGGTTTACAATTTAGCAGATGTTACTGTGCTAGAATAATCGAAGGTCTTGTTCATGACAACAAAATACTTAGTAAAAGACCTGCAGAGGTTTTCTCCCAATTTGAAAGCAATATTTTCTGAGAATCATGTATTTTGTGGATGAGTTGATTCACTTCACACCTACAGAAAGAAACTGAAATGGACAAAGGATTGATCTCCCTTCCCCTCCTCCACAATGGCCTCAGGCTCAGCTAGATTAAAGGAAGTGTTATGCTCCACAAAGTGCTTGCTCAACTGTTCCGAGTATCTATTCCATAAGGATGGTTGCCTGACAATGTTCGATAACCCTGATCTATCCCAAAATAATCTATGTCAAACATCTGCCATTGTGCATTCTCCTTCCATCCTGTAACCCCCCCATCTTTCCCCTTGTAAATGGAAAGACGAGTCATTGTTTAAAGTCAAATGTAACAGGAAGGCTGAACCAGAATGCTTATAACCTGTCCCTACTTCTGTTTGGGAAGGAATTCTAACCAGAGATCCATCCCCGCAGATAAATAAAGCTCTCCAAATTACAAACACCTTGGCTGTCTTGAATTTTATTGCCTGGGCTATCTCAAAATGAATATTTACAATGGATAGTATATAGAAGAAAGAGTACTGGCTTGAAGACCAGGATTAGGATGCAGCTTTTAATATTATATGGTCTCTTGGCACTTAACCTCTCTTTGACCCCTTCATCTATATACAATGAGGATAACATCACCTACAGTGCCAAATTCAATGGTAGGTATATAGAACATTGATTATAAGAATTAATAATATACACATAGCACTTTGATAAACTTATGATGATCTATCAATGACAACGATTTACTATTATGGTAGTGGTGGATTCTTACCATTTTAGAATACTTTCTAGAAAATCTGTCTAAATACATATTTGTGTCTCTCTACACACCCACACATATATATGTAAATATATATATACACACATTCATAAATATAAGAAATGCAGAACACTCATACATTTAAAACTGAGACTCATGCAAAAAGAACATTTCCAATAAATCCACTTTCTACAGGGCTTGCCACATATATAAATATTTAATGATTTCCATAGCCTAAACAATCCACTCCTCTTTAACTGACACACAAAAGAACTGGCCTGGCAATAGTCCATATCTATCCTGTTGAGGGTTCTTATTCAGTGAACACTTCCTGGGTTTCTTATTCTACCTTTCCCAGAAATCATTCACTGCACTTCATTGCATTATCAAACATGGTTTAAGTAACCTGTTCTCATTCAGCCTTGGCACACAACCAGTTTATCAACACTTGAATGAAGCTAGTATAGCTTTAATGCTGATTAATTGGCAAAGAATCAAGATCTCAAAGCTAATTACTGTTTTACTTTAAAGTTTAGCAAACTGTGTAAATGCTTCTGGGGAAAATGGTCAAGAAACTGAATAGGACACCTTTAGGGGATCTGAATCTCCTATTCAACAGAATTTGGCCTAAAGGCATAGAGGAGGAAAAAACCAAAACAAAACAAAAACCAAGGGCACTGTCTGCTGGCAAATTTCCCAAAATAGATGAGGGTCATCACTTTTCTTTTTCTTTTCCCTGTTTGCTAAGATAGCATGATTCCATAATTGTTTTCAGATCTTTTATGGAAGACAGATAACTGTATGTAGGGTTTCTGGTTCCTACTGTCCTTCCATGTGACCTTGGGCTTCTCATAATTTCTTTCAGTTTCAATCACTTATATATGGAGGTTGAACTAGATGATCTCTAAGATCCCTTTCAGCTCTTAAATTCTTCACTTCTACATGCTTTCAGCACTTTTTATACTAACAGAATTGAAAAACTGCATAATTGTGGGAAAGTAAGAATTGCCCTTTGACCTAAAAATTGCAATGTTATGAATACACCATGGAAGTGCTAGGAAACCCCCTTACCAATATTTTTTTTCATGACAGTATTAAATGGAGTTAAAAAGAACTTGATACAACATAAATCTCTAACAGAAAGGGGGAAGAGAAGAGTTAAATAAATTCTGGTGCATATTATAGAAAGCTATAATACAACCAAGAACAACAAGTATGAAAACACAAAGGTTTAATGGTTTTTATGAAATAGTGTAAAATGAGAAAATAATAACTAGAAAAACATAATAATTGCACTCACACAGGAGTAAAAGCAAATAAAAATGAGGGGACAAAGAATTCTAATGGGAAACTTAGAGAGTGATTAAAAATAATGGAATTGAAATTATAAGAAACATAATTGTTTGGAAGTTTTAGCTAATGTAATTGAAACTTAATATTATCCATTACTATAAGATTTAATTGAAAAAGGCATTATCTGGTATTGGAAAAAAAAAATAAGTCCACTTCTAAAAATATATACCAGGAACAGAAAATTAGATAGCAAATTCAACAGATTTGCATTTGGAGCTTTCTATACCTCATATCATGTGCTATAATAAACTCTTAATAGGATCTAGGACCTAAACAATAACAGCTTTTATAATAACAATTAACACTTTAAGGTTTGCAAAATGTTTCACATATACAGTGTTCCAAAAGTCTTAGTGCAGTTTTAAATTGTAATAGTAATATCTTTATTGTGGCAGTGATAGAAAAAGGGAAAGGGGCTAAGCATCATAGTTTTTAGACAGTCTATAAAAATTAACTAAGTAATTGGAACTCTAAATATAACTGTCCCAAAATCAATGAATGAATATGAATCATATTAATCTTGAAGCAATGAATCATATCAATCTTGATATTTTCCCTATAAACAAAACCAGAAGGCAGAAAAAATCTGTATCAAAATAAAAAGGATGGCTCATAGGTTCTCCTTGGAGAGGCAAATAAAGGAATTGATTTTATCATACATTCAACAAGAAGCAACATTTACTGGGATTTCTGATCATTTTACATTGTAATATTCAAGTTTGGGGCTTGCAAAAATTCTGACTACAAATTATATATCAATGTCTACTACAGAGCATGAAGAGGTAGGAAAAATTCTATGAAGACCTCTAGAAGATAATACTAAGTAAATCAAGATACTATATATATGCTTTGATATTCAGTGGTTTCAGTACAGAAGTGAGTATAAGGACAAAAAAAATATGCTGAAAAATATGAATGGGGACTAAAGCATGTGAAAGGACAAAGATCTGCAGACTTCAGAGAAATCTCCTGCCTATACATTATGAACACTTTCTTTCAGAAAAGAATGAGAAGGTACCATATACATCAAGTACCAAAAACCATGAGAAAAGCAAGGGGGTAGAGGAGAGAGATCATTCTTAAATTGGCTATCTGTGTACAGTATGACCACTAAGTTATTCAATCAAATAAAAATTAATATAAAATTAGGAGAATAAAATCAGAAAAAGAAATGGCATGTAAGTAAAACAATGTCAATTGATCTATTTAAACAAATAATAGATATTTTAAAATAGGAAATGAAAGGAGGAGGAAAGAACAAGTATGCTGATTACAGGAATTTCATATAAAAAGTTTAATTGATATAAAAATCAACTTTGATAATGAAGAGATAATAAAAGAGTAAAAAACCAAAAAAACCAAATCAGGAAAATGCCTGACTTAATAGCAAATGGAGATATATATTATTCAAGAGCAACTTTGAAAAATAAAGTTTATAAAATTATATAGAGGACAGGAGAAGCTTTTGAATAAAAAGAAGTAATATAGGAGAGAAAAAGTTTACAGTTTTTAAAAAAAATCTTGGTGACAAATCCAAATAAGCAAAGTTAAAATGAGCAAAGGGCATTTAAAAATGAAACAAAGGAGGACAATAATAAACAGGCAAAAGATGGGGGAGAAAAGTGAAGATATTTAATAATATCATCAAGTAAAACAGAATAACCACACATGGATTCCATCAACAAAGTTCTCAATGTGCTCATAAAGGAAATGGAAATGGCTTTGAAGAAGCCAAAGATGGGAAAAGCAGCTAACCTAGACTAAGTATACACAGACAAGGTCCATTCTGGAGGAGACACAATTGCTAAAGCATTGAGAAATCAGGTCTCAAGATACCAAAGACAAGGAGAAAAATACTGACCTTATAACACTAAGTAAGATAACTAAAAAACATTAACTATGAACCCATATGCCTGCTTCCCTGTGAATAAAAAATATTAAGAAAACAATTTACATGAGTATCATGCATTCTTTTTAAGGGTAGTAGGAGTGAATAGGAAGGCTTTCTTGAGTGATATTCATAGTAGAACACACCTTTACCTTGAAAAAGGTAGAAAATACAATATTCTACTATGATTATTATTTACTGACTCTAAAAAGCATGTGATTTGATAAAGCAAAATGCTGCCTTAAAGGCTATCCTCCAACAAGATTATCTTTTGTGCATATGTCAAAATAACACAAGCTTCCTTGAAAATTATAAAGAAATAACCATGTTGGTTCTGATAAAGGCCTCATTTCCAAAATATATAGAGAACTGACTCAAATTTATAAAAAGTCAAGCCATTCTCCAATTGATAAACGGTCAAAGGATATGAACAGACAATTTTCAGATGAAGAAATTGAAAATATTACCACTCACATGAAAGAGTGTTCCAAATCACTATTGATCAGAGAAATGCAAATTAAGACAACTCTGAGATATCACTACACACCTGTCAGATTGGCTAAGATGACAGGAAAAAATAATGATGAATGTTGGAGGGGATGCGGGAAAACGGGGACACTGATGCATTGTTGGTGGAGTTGTGAACGAATCCAGCCATTCTGGAGAGCAATCTGGAATTATGCCCAAAAAGTTATCAAACTGTGCATACCCTTTGATCCAGCAGTGTTTCTATTGGGCTTATACCCCAAAGAGATACTAAAAAAGGGAAAGGGACCTGTATGTGCCAAAATGTTTGTAGCAGCCCTGTTTGTAGTGGCTAGAAACTGGAAAATGAATGGATGCCCATCAATTGGAGAATGGCTGGGTAAATTGTGGTATATGAATGTTATGGAATATTATTGCTCTGTAAGGAATGACCAGCAGGATGAATACAGAGAGGCTTGGAGAGACCTACATGGACTGATGCTAAGTGAGATGAGCAGAACCAGGAGATCATTATACACTTCGACAACGATATTGTATGAGGATGTATTCTGATGGAAGTGGATTTCTATGACAAAGAGACTTAACTGAGTTTCAATGGATAAATGATGGACAGAAACAGCTATACCCAAAGAAGGAACACTGGGAAATGAATGTGAACTATTTGCATTTTTGATTTTCTTCCCGAGTTATTTTTACCTTCTGAATCCAATTCTCCCTGTGCAGCGGGAGAACTGTTCGGTTCTGCAAATATGAATTGTATCTAGGATATACTGCAACATATTTAACATATATAGGACTGCTTGCCATCTTGGGGGGGGGGTGGAGAGAGAGAGGGGAAAAATCGAAACATAAGTGAGTGCAAGGGATAATGTTGTAAAAAAATTATCCTGGCATGGATTCTGTCAATACAAAGTTATTATTAAATAAAATAAAATAAAAAAAAAAAAACCTTGTTAAAAAAAAAAAAAGAAATAACCTTATTCAACAACCCTCTGATCATTAATAACAAGTAAGGATTAAAACAGTACAAATACAAATACACACACACACTCCAAAGATATTCACCAGTGAGGGTAGAGATCCAATGTAAAGGACAAGCTAAGGAGAGATTTCCCAGAGACGGTTAGGTTCTTCAGATATTCCTATTTGTGGATAACACTGTATTGATTACATTTAGTTCTGGAACATTATAGAGCCTCTTAAATGAAACTCAAAATAAAGAGTCAGCATGGCATTATCCCTAGAGAGATGACTGGATGGAGTCAAAGAGACTCACCTTAAACAATTTTCCTGTGTGACCCTGGACAATTAAGTCATTTAACTTTTCAGTGCCTAAATCAACTCTAAGATTTTAAGTTTCAGAGCAAGTGGTGATCTCAATTGGCAGAGGGAGTTTTCTCAAAGTTCTCTATATCAGTGTAATAAACAAATCTGGTCTTAAAAACAAAACAAAACAAAAAAGAAACAAACACTCAAAAAAGTTTGGCCTCCCTTGCTACAAAAGAAAAACTAGTGAATGAAGAATGTCAATTTCTAGACTATTATTTATAGATGAATGAACAAAACCTCATTAGAAGTATATATCTTATGATTTCAGAAAGGCCTGGAGAGACTTACAGGAACTGATGCAAAGTGAAGTGAATATAACCAATAGAATTACTACAGAATTACTTGGAACAGCAACAACAAGTTTATGTGAAGATCAACTGTGATGAATGTGGCTCTTTTCTATAATGAGGTGATTCAGGACAATTCCAATGGACTTGTGATAGAAAGAGCCATCTGTATCCAGAGAGAGAGAGCTATGGAGACTGAATATGGATCACAACATAGTAATTTTACCATTTTTGTGGTGGTTGTTTGCTTGTTTGGGTTTTTTTTTTTCCTCTCATGTTTTTCCCCCATTTTAATCTGATTTTTCTTATGCAGCATGATACATGTGGGAATATGTTTAGAAGAACTGCACATGTTTAACCTATAATGGATTACTTGCTGTCTAGGGAAGGGGGAAAATGAGGAGGGCGGGAGAAAAATATGGAACATAAGATTTTGAATACTATCTTTACATATATTTTGAAAAATAAAAAGTATTATAAAAATAGATATTAAATAAAAAGAAGTTTCAAAAAATGCAAGTCATTATAAAAAATTATGGAGAGGTAATACATTGTCAAAGAAATTTATGAGAGGGAAAAATAAAAGTGGGCTGATCTCAAGATAAATGCTCTTCTGACAACCACATTATGTCAAGACAAAATTAAGAAAGATTCCTAATGGTAAATTTCTGAGAAAACATGAAGAAGAATTGTACACATGGATTGATTGCGATCTTCATTATATAAGTAAATGCTCACATTAATGAGATCATAATACCATTTTAATTTTTGAGTAAAACCCCATCATAAAAGAAAATATAAAAAACCTATATGAGGTGATGTCCTCCCAGATTCTAAGAACAAAAACTGTATCCATAATACCTACAATGAAAGGAACATAAGAAGGCAGAAAGGAAACAAATTTCAGGCAGATTTTGAAAGGGGCACACAGAAAAAAACATTTTTTTTTTGCTTGATCATTACTGATTTAGTTTTACTTTATTAAATGCTAAAGGTTTTGTTTAAGATTGTTCTTATTTTATTTATGATTTTTAAGGATGTCAAATTCATAATAAAAATAATTTAATATTATAGTAATGACATTTCATAAAACATCTGGTAACATCACATATAGCTGCTCTAACTGGAATTATTACTAGGAAGTATTACTAGGCAAAGAAAAATATATGTAAACAGAAAAGGCCAAATTCACAGCTACTCCCTACCTAATAATCTCCAATTGCATGAAGCAATTTATTTGCTTTCTTGCTTTACACAATGTTCATCTCTTTTATGCTACAATGCATTTTTCTGTCTCTCTCTTTTTTCTTCATTGAAAAAACTCCAGTTGTTATCAATTTGAAGATATTTCAATCTCTTTGTCATTCAAAAGAGTCTACCTATAACTGGTTGTACCTTAAAATATTCTAGAAAAGCTTGGAATCAAACACTTAAAGAACAGTAAGAGAGATACTTCATAGATCATCTAGAATAAATTGATCATTTACAGGAAAGAAAATTGAGATGCTGGGGGAAGAGGTCACAGAAATGGGAAGTAGTTATCAAGTCAAGAATAGAAGCAAGAATTTCACTACTCTGTGTCTACATATCTTCTACATATTATTCTCTTCACTATACTTCTCTTTATATCTTGGGAAAAAAAAATGGGAGCAGCTAGATGGCACAGTCAGGAGGACTCAGATACTTAACACTTCCTAGCTGTGTGACCTGGGCAAATCACTTAACCCCAATTGTCTTAGCAAAAAAAAAGAAGAATTAAGAGGTATTGTAAATTACCTAAGGTCACTCACTGAAGTGAAGGTAATGTTAAGATTAGGAATAAGGTCTCATGACTCTTAGCCCAATTTTTCTTCCATTACATTACTCTGCTGTTCAGTTTTTACATTTGGATTATTTCATGAGACCTCAGGAGTTCCTATTCATGTTTCTATTAATAAGGGACATTTGGTGATGGAAGCAAAAAGGAAGGAAAGAGAAAGAAATAGAAAGGAAGGAAGGAGGGAGGGAAAGGAAAATTTTGTAAAATGGAATGTTTTCTCTGGGTAGTACAAATCATTACTGAATTTTCAACAAAATGCTCATCTTGCCAAAACCAAGTTATACATGAGACAGTTCAAGTTAGTATTTCCATTTTTTATCCTTTTTTTCTCTAAAAGAACACGTATATCAGTTACACATAATTACATTTGCAGACAAGTACTATTTTTATATTTCATAAAGTTCCACAAAAATGTCCTGCAGTCTCTCAATGCCTCCAGTATTTCTGAATATCATTGTCCCAAAATGAAGAATTTTTTCATATAGAAGACATCCTTTGACATGAACCATATCCAGAGTCTGCCATATCTCCTCCTGGTAAAGTCTCAGCTCAATTAATGAGGTTACCTGTCTCCTGGTCCACAGTATTACATTTCTATCAGTAAGGTAAATTTGGAATAAAATCTCCTTGTTTTGAACAGTGACCACTATCTTCCAGAAAAGTACATGGCTTCAGGTGTGTTGTCATAAGAGAATTTTTCATTTTCAGTTTTAAAAATTAAAAGCAAATTACATTCTATGCCATATTTATCTTAATTGTTATGCTCTAGTGCTTTTCTGGTTTCTTGGATCACAGAATTACTTGGAATCACTTCAGCTAAAGCCAAAAGGGAATAAGCAGTCGTCTCTATTCAGTGCTGTTCAACAGAAATAACCATAGAGTCTTTAAAACATAAGTGGGGCTTTATAATAAGGTAAAATTAACTCAGTTTTTGTTCTTGTTGTCAACAAGTAATGAAAGTGTCACAAAAGGAGCTACTAATAGAACTTCAAAACACAAAAAGTTGAAAGAAAAATTCACCATAAGATAAGCAATTTTTGGATAATCAAGAATTTACTAGGATGCATATAATAATCCAAAAGAAAAGTCAAGGTCAAGCCAGGAGAAGCTTAATTCATTATGGATCATTTAAGTAGAATCCTAGAAGGCAACATCCAATAGAAACTGTTCAGTTGCAGAACTTAGTGAAATTCATCTTTTTCCTTAAGGAAGTCACTTAGGTCAGATATAACAGTTTCAAGATATATAAGAATTGGATGACATATGAATTTATTCAAAATGCCATTAACACTTATAAATTGTGGGGAGAATAGCAATTCTTGAGGGAACGAGGCTTATTATGATTTTTTTTGAATTAAGGATACTGTGACTTTGTTCACCCTCATTTCTACTAAATTTCTCTAAATATGTTCTTTGTGAAGTGATTGGTTCTGAATCCCTCCATTTGAACTATGAGATTGGATTAATGTAATATAAATATTTCCTACAAGGATATACAGTTATGGAAACTAGAATAGAAAGAAAATATATATATCTAAGGGTCAGGAGGGAGGGAGAAAGAAAAGGTGAAAAGTACCAAATAAGCAATGTAAATAAAAATAATGCAGTTAATTCATTATTCAATAAACGTAATGGGGATGATCAAGTTAGATGTTAAATGCATTGTAACAAAATGCTTTTTAGAATTTTAGAATTCGCAGGTTAATGGAAAAACATCCTATATTGGTTAATCCTTTTATATTTAATGAATTATAAGAACAAATACTTTTGGAAATGAAGAAGAAAGAAAAATCACATTGTACAGCACAGAAAACATTCTTAGAAAGTAACTGATGACATTTCCAGATTTCCCTGTGATCTAGATTTCCTTATCTTGCTGTAAACAGGAAGATCTCTTTTACCATTTAAACTATTTTATAAATTGACCATACTATACATGCCATTTTCAAGAAATTCAGAGAAAAAGTTTTCAGACCAAAACTAATTTTACTGTTAATTCAACATAGTTGATTCCTAAGCTATGATATAAAAGCATAGAACCATCACATTTTAGAAACTGGGAGACATAAAATTCATTTAGTCCAACCCTTTCATTCTACAAACAAGGTCTGTGGAATGAAGTTAATGACTTGTGATAAGAAAAAAAAAAAAAAAAAAGATTTCCTACCTCAGTTCATTTAATCTTACCTTAAAAAGTCATAACTTCTACTGTGGCATATTGTAATAATGTTCTAAGTTATTGAAATAAAAAGTTAAAATTGACAGAAGTGATCTTATCTAATCCTAACTTTACAAATGAAGAAACAGTAATATATTAATTTCATCTGCAGGCAAATTGGCCTTTGTGATAACCACGTATTTAAAATCAGCCGGAGTCAGGAATTCAGGTTAAGGGAAAAATCCTCAATCTTTATTGAAGTGAAGAGATGAAAAAGGATTGTGGTAGCAATATGGGCAAGAAAGACTGCGATAGCAATATGGGCAGCTATGACAGGAAGCCAGCTAGCAGAGGCGGATTGGAGATGAAGGGCCGTCCCAATGGGGATGCGAGCAGCTGTGTCAAGACGCCAGCCAGCAGTCTCTCCTTCTGCTTCCCTTCCTACTCCTTTGCCTCCACTCACCAAAAACATCATTTCCTATACAACACACCAGGACTTGCACAAAGAGTGGGCGGGGGCCATTCTTTCTCCAAGCTTATATATTAATAGAGTGTGGTCTAATTACTATTTAGCCTTACGTGCTTGGGACCTCAGTGCATCAACTGGAGTCTCAGCCCATTACAGGCCTTGAACATCAGAAAGGTACCATGCATAAATCACGTGAGAGTTTGCAAATTTCTTTTGACTAGAGGAAAAGCCTTCAAATTTAAGAAGTAGAGAAAATTTTCTTCTTTATAGGAAAGAAAAAAAAAAAAAAACCAAAGGAAGTAAGAGGTGAAAAGAGGAAGAGAAGATCAAAGCAGCAAACTGTTATAATATATTAATTTCTAACTAAGGTAAGACTCAAAATATGATCATGAGAGTCCAGAGTGCAAAACCTCACATTAGAAGCTGGAACATTTGAATAAACTACAACTTCATGTATATGCTAAAGTAGATATGTAACTAAAGAGTAAAATATAGTTTCCATATAAACCAAAATATTGATAACAGCTCTTCTGGTGGAGAGAAAATTAGAAAACAAAGTAGGTGTATATAGATTATGCTAAACAAAATAAGGTAAATGAATGAAATGGGATATTATTTTGCTATAAGAAATGAAAAACACCATGAATTTCGAATCAAGGGAAATACCTGTATGAACTGATGTGAAGTCAAGTAAGCAGAATCAGGAAAAACAATATAAACAATGACCACAATAATCTGAATAGATGAAACAACAAAAACAAAACTGAATACGGTATAATGACTAAGTTTGATTCCTGAGAAGAGTCAGAAAAATGTACATTTCTTACTTCTTTGTAGAGGTTATGGAATAGTGCATATACTAGCAAACACAGTCGAAGTGTTCCTTACTTTTATAAGGAGTACAAAGGAGGTTCCTTTGTTTTTCTCTTTTTTTAAAAAAGTCTTTGTTATAAGAGAATGTTTGCCAGGTAAAGAAGGGAAATATATTTGGAAAGAAATGACATGACAATTTTTAAAAATTTTAATCATATTGCAATCATAATATATAAAAGCACATGTACAAAAAGATTGAAGTGCAATTAATTTTTGTGAAATTATAGCAAAAAATGAAGGAGAAATTGCCTACTATGTTCCAGACTCTGTGCTAACTGTTCTTACAAATATTATTTTATTTCATCTTCACAACAATCCTGAAAGGTTAGTGCTTTTATTATCTCCATTTTATAATGGAGGAAACCAAGACTGGTAGAGGTTAAGTGACTTGTCCAGAGTCACACAACTATAAAGTTTGTGAGGCTGTGTTTGAATTCAGGTATTCCTGATTCTGGTCCACCAGCTGCCTCTAAGATAATAGGCCCCAAATTGTAGGGTCCAGCTGTTAAGTAACACTTTTGATTATTTAATTGGCAATAGTGAATTTAATTTAGCATTACTTCATTTAATTGTCTGGAAAAAAATTGGAAATAATCACTAATCTCTATAATAAAAAAAGGTTTCAAGCCCCCATGGATCTAGGAAGATATTTTAGGGCTCCAAATATGTAGAAATCATAATTAGAAATACAGATCATATCACCTTGTCCTTACCTAAGACAATTAGCTTTCTCATTTTTTTGCCTTGCTTCATTATGGCCCAATAAGGGTTTTTCATGTAACTCAGATTCATGCTCTAGTTAGTCAGTCAGAGATATAAAAGGATAAAAAGGGTGGGGAATGGGAGTGAGAGGAGAAGGAAAGTATATAGTAAAAGAAAACTAAATTCTCTTCCTTCCCTAGATATTTATAAATCTTTAATTATTTTCTAAGTTTAGAATCATCCAAGAGCTATTAGTTTAGGGCTTTTAAATTTGGTCAAGTCCAATTAGACTTTTAGTAAATTTTACTTTGTCCTAATTTTTATGGATTATAGGTAAAATTTTCTTAATTCACAAATAGTTTTGTACGTGTGTGTATGTGTATGCATGACCAATGTTCCTATGTCCCAGATACACCATACAGAAAAATGCCTCAAAACTGATACAGCACTTGGAAAAATTAAAAGAGAAAAAACAACTCACAAATGCTAAGAAATAATATAATTAGAGAAATTTCATTTACTGATAAATAACCACTTAAAACAATTTCTGAAAAGCCGATAGTGATTGTTATACTGATAGGCCATAACTTAGATTTTGTTGTTGATATATATATGATAATCCATCTTTAAGTGAAATTAATATAATACTTTCCTTTTTTAAAAATTGTTGTCTATCTGTTGTAACTATATTAGAATTATTTAGTGAAGGCTAATATAGCTAAATTTAATTGATAATTAAATAGAGTTAATATTCAATAGTTACAAAGTCAGCCAAAAGTCTAACAATTCAATAAGCACTGCTTTCAACAAAAAACTTTCTTTTAAAAACCAAAATGTACATAAACAGAATACTGAGCAAGAAGAATTGAAATGTTACTCCATGGTTCTGAATATCGTTGATATTTTACATAAATATTCAATATATCACCCAAAACTGTCTTAAATTTCAATGAAGAAAAACATAAAACACTGCTGAAAGAAATGAAGATAAGTTGTCTAGTATTGTTTTTCTGCATTCTGCAAAAGCTATCTTGGAAAATCTTAATTTTCCCATCATTAGATTTATTATTTTTATTTACCCTTTCTTTATATATAAATGGCTAAAAGTACTTGCTAAAGTACTCACTAAAAGTGAGAAAAATGAGATAATTCTATGCCAATTGGGGAAAAAAAGTTGCTAAATCAAAACAGAAAACCAGGTACATGGAATCTTCTAGAGGTGACAGAGGTAGGTAGCACAGTAAACAGTGTTTTGAAACTGGAATCAAGAAGTAGTTGTATTCGATTGTTTTCTTTGCAAAGATACTGAATTGATTTGTCATTTCTTTTTTTAGCTCATTTTATAGATGAGAATCTAGCCTCAGATACTTACTAGCTAGGTGACACTGGGCAAGTCACTTAACTTGCTATTTATCTCATTTACTAAATGGGAATAATAATAGCACCTAACTCCCAGGGTTGCTGTAAGGTATCAAATAAAATATTTATAAAGCACTTTTCAAATTTTAAAGTGCTGTCAATGTGCTATTGCTGTGTTGTCAGAATAATCCTAAACTCATAGAAAACTTTGGAAACATAGGGAAAGCTTTCTCCAGAAAGCCAATGAAAGGAAGTCATTTAAAGCAGTCCTAGCCCTACTACAAAGGCTACATTGCAAAAATGTAGTAAAGTCAAACAGCATACTTGCTCTAATTTAGAGGCCTTCTAAATCAGAAAGAGATCACGTGGGACAGCCCTGCTTGGCAACAGTGTTTCTGTTTCTTCTTTCATGCCACGACATATAGCTCTATTATTGTTTGTGTTTTTGTTTGTTTTTTTTTTTTTTACAGCTATTAAAGTAAACTGAAATTCAGCATTATTATAATATGAAAAATTTGGTTGGAAATATATATAGGATGACTTTTCAAATACTGAAAAAAAGCTTCCTTAAGAACTCTCAAAAGAGCCCATAGATTTGAGGCTTTATTAAATCAATTTTCCTGCATGTGAAGATGCCTATTCACGTTTAAACTTGAATAAGTAAAGTTTCACTGGCATTAGAGAATACTGAGATATTCAATCTACAACATTCCCATTACATTTCCTTAAAAACAAAACAAAACAAAACAAAAACTTTTTTAAATTCAGACAATCTGAATTCAGAATTCATGGTTATTCAGACAGTCTCCCAAACATGAAGGGCAAAATTTCACAAGGAGACAATCCTTAGTGGTATGGAGGATGTAGTTTATTTACCTTGATCTTTCATTGCAGCCACTACCAAAGACCTCGCCCACCTCTGAAGGCCAGGACTGGTAATGCTATATCCAGACTATGTGTAGAGGCTGTGGTACAGCTTCAGCAACAGATGACAGACAGTCTTCCTCACTCTGAATATGGCTGTCACTTATTACCACAGTCTAGACACAAGGCTTGCCTCCACTGGGAGGTTAGCCAACCCTCAATCTTGCTGTCAGTGCCACAGCTGGAGCTGCTGCCTCTCTCTACCTTCAAACCTTTCCATCTGGAATGGAAGGCCTTCCCCAATTGAGATCCATTTTTCCTATCTAACCTCACTTCCCACTATTCCCCATCATTCAATCTAGTCCTTCTATTGATTGTCACAGGGTTTGTTCATTCTTGTCTTGGTTTATGTTCTTCTCCTTTACAATATACTTTCCCTCTAAAAATACAAATCTTTCAAGGTTCAGTTTAAGTTTCAATTCCTCTAATGAAACTTCTCCAGTTACTCTGGCGCACTATATCTTTCTCTTACCTGAATAAAGAGTATTTATATTTTGTTCCACACAATTTTTAGTATGTATATTGTCTTCTATTTTTAATTTAAGTTGGTTAATTTTCTCCCTAGTGATATTTAGCAAGTAATTAGAGGGTGAAGACTGTACTTTTTGCTTTCTTTTTTATTTTGAGAGGAAATAGAAGGTGCTTAATTAATACCTGTTGATTGAATTTCTAAATCCTGTGTCCTCCTCTGCTACTAAAGGCACAGACCATGTGACAGTGTTTAGCTTTGATGGCTCCAAGGAATAAAAGCAAGCAGTGGCAACAATATTCAAAATGAGGAGGTCTTGTTCTTTCCCTAACTGTACTAATAGTCCTTTGGGGCATGTCCTACTCTCCCTGAGGCATTACAGCTATAGCTCTGGGGGCTGCTGCCAAAGGAAGTCTCTCAGAATGAGGCAAGTGTGGCCCCACCAACAAATGACTTTTAGCAAAAAACTAAATGCCTCCTCTATAACAGCAGGAAATGTAGTTTAAAACTGAGTCATTTCAGAAATTCAGACAAAGTCTCGTCTGGTTGTAAATTCATCCAAATTAGTTGCTACTTCCTATGTTATACTTAAAAATCTTACTTATACAGAACCATGATTTGATACTATGGAGGCTGGAGAGATAAATAAGACAAAAATCTCTGGCCTCAAGTAGTTTATAATCTCTTTAAGGAGACAAAATATACCAGTACAAACATTAAATAATTATAAAAGAACCTTCAAGACTCTACTGATATGTAAATAGAGCCAAAAGGGAATAGGGGTTAAATTATATCATGCTCACAACTTTTGTATTAACAATCTAGATTTTATAATGAATGTTACACATCTTACTTTCATCCAGCATAGTAAATGCACCTTTACTGTTTTAGCAAAGCATCCTTTTTATATGTATAAGTATATATAAACTTTATTGAAAACTACATTGAGTTTTACCAAGTGGCAACAGGTTGAACTACATACCTGCAATACTTTAGACTTTGTTCTGAGATATACTTTGTGCTTTCAAGTTAAGTCAATTAAAAACTCTGTAATCTAATTTTATGATAAAAGCAACTACTATATTACAAAATGCTCTAAATCACTATTGATTAGAGAAATGCAAATTAAAACAATTTTGAGGTACCACCTCACACTTAACAGCTAAGATGACAGGAAAAGATAAATGATAAATGTTGGTGGGGATGTGGGAAAACTGGGACACTAATGCACTGTTGGTGAAGTTGTGAAATAATCCAATCATTCTGGAGAATAATTTGGGACTGTGACCAAAGGGCTATTAGACTGGGCTTACCTTTTGACCTAGCAGTATCACTACTGGTCTGTATCCCAAGGAAATAATAAAGAAGGGGAAAAAGACCCACAACTGCAAAAATGTTTGTAGCAGCTCTTTTTGTGGTAGCAAAGAATTGGAAAATGGATCGTAGATGGCTGAACAAGTTGTACTAAATGAAGATAATGGAGTATTACTGTTCTATAAAAAATGATGAACCAAGCTGATTTTAGGAAGGCCTGGAAAGATTTTGATGCTGAGTGAAACAAGCAGAATCAGGAATACATTGTATATAATAACAGCAAGAATGTGCAATGACCCCCTATGAAAGACTTGGTTCTTTTTAGTGGTTCAGTGATCCAAAGCAATCTCAGTAGTCTTTGGATAGAAAATGCCATCTGCATCCAGAAAAAAACAAAAACAAACAAACAAACAAACAAACAAAAAAACTTGGAGATTGAATATAAAACAATCCATACAATTTTCACTTCTTTTTTCTGTTTTTTTTTCCTCCCCCATCTTTCCTTTTGCTCTGATTTTTCTCTTCCAACATGATTCATAAAGAAATGTATATTAAAAATAAGTAAAATTTTAAAAGATAAAATAAAAGCAACTACTTATATTTGGTATCTTTTCCTACTGTTAGTCAACAATCACATCAGTTAGTATATCTGGTAAAATTGAATAAATACAAATAATTAAGATAATTATAGTGTGAAAAGTGTCAAGAAGAAAAATACTACGTAGTCTTCCAAGCTAAGAAAACATTCTTGAAAAACACAAGAAAATAAAATATATGACTAAGAGCAAATCTTACTTCATACATTTTGGATACATACTTTTGAACTATTTAATTTCTTAAATAAATTGAAAATACACATAAAAAGGAAGTGATTTGCCAGCTTCAATTTATATAACACTTTAAAACTGCTTTAATTTCAGAAAAAAATAGACATTTTAGTAGAAACCAGAACACTTGTCAGTACATAATGAATCCAAGAATGTTTAAATTAGGTAAATTTTTAAATAAATGGTTAAATAAAATCCACCAAATGCTAAATACAAAGCAGCCAAATCAAACTTAACATTAGTGAACAGATATAACTGGATACAGAAAAAAAAGTTTTCTTGAAATTATCTGTAGATCTATAAAAGTAGAGTGAAAAGACTGATTAAAAGTTATAGTACTAAATACAAATAGCAATCTAAAAATTAAAGGAAAAAATCTGAGTCCCAAACTTTAACACTCAGCTACATATACCAAATAGACTATCTTCTAGGCTAAAATGTTGAACAAGATGCTACTCAATATTTTGAGATACCAAATGGCAATACATATGTATATTTAATATACTATGATGACGTTTATAAATATATTATAATGGTCTGCTTATTTGCTTTAAAACGTATTCAAAAAAGAATCTCTGAAAGTCTAATAAAGTTAAAATGAATGTAGCTAGTAACAGTGCTTTAGGAATATTTTTCATTTTATCCTCACAAGAAACCTGAGAAACAGGTCTTTCCTCTTGTTATCTCAACATTACAAGTGAAGAAATTGAGGCAGACAAAGAGTAAGTGACTTGTCCAGAGTCATTCGACTAATAATGTATCTAAGGCTGGCTTTGAACTTAGGTCTTTCTGACAGTAGCTCCAGTACTCTATCTACTACTATTAAGTGACTTGTCCAGAATCATTCGACTAATAATGTATCTAAGGCTGATTTGAACTTAGGTCTTTCTGACAGTAGGTCCAGTAGTCTATCTACTACTATTACTTTATTGTTATCTTCCTGTTAAATACAAACAAAAATTCAGATGACTCATTTAAAATGTAAAGAAATCAGAAATCCTCAAGAATGTGATTATCCTCTTTCCTTAATACATACTGGTCTCAGAAAATCCCCAAATGTTTCCTATTATCTAAAAAGATGCCATGAAATGAATTTTTAAAAATAAATTGGTAGAGAGAACTTCCTAATTCAGGATTTCCAAATACTAAATAAAATCAAAGGTCCAGGTCCTATCTCCATCCCTAAATCATGAAGGGAAATAAAGAAAGCTGGAAAGAAAGAATGGACACATACAGTGTTACAAGTATAAAGTTTGAAGTATTGGATTCAATGAGACCTCTTCCTAATGTGGGAGTTTTTGAATATTCCATATTTAGAATGTGAAGTTTGCTATTTTAATGACCCCATAAACTCACAAACTCCAAGTATCTTTTAAACATGAAAAATCCCTTGCAATCTCCAGAAATTGACATTTGAGAGAAAAGAAATGAGGAAAGAGAGAAGAGGATGGTGGTACTACTGCTCTTCTTGAGGTTAGTAAATACTTAGTCATTCTATTATTTATAACCTTCATAACTATGTGGGAATAGTTTCTTATTTCTAAACACTGGTCATATGGAAAATTTTCTTTTATCTAACACAATAAAAATGAAAAACAATATGCCCCGGAGAAAACTTTTATTCAATAGAAAAAGATTAATAAGTTCAATTTCCGCTCCCCCCCCCCCAAGAATTACTGGCCATGAGAAAGGATGAATCCATGATTCACATATAAAAATGTAGGGATTTGTGGGCCCCAACAGAGCCCCCAAAGGAGAACGGCTAGGTAAGGAGCCATTGTTTCTGGAGTCTTGACTGTACTTTCAGAGAAAATTCCAAGCGATGAGGGATCTGCTTCTGTCTTGCTACAGTTAGGCAATCTTTGGCTGTATTAACATCACCAAAGTCCCCCTTCCATGTAGACCTTGATATTTTTCAAAGCATTTTTTAATTTATAAAGTCAGATACTTCTAATTTAAAGGAGGAACTAGAATTTTAAAAGCTGAGTGGATAACAAAAAAAGAATGAAAAAGGAGATTCAGATTTCCTCTATTAAAAACCCCCCCACAACATTTTACAAATACAACAGAAGCAAAAATAAAGCTAAAGATTTCTGGATCTAAGGAATTAAAAGATAAATTATTATTATACAATTCAGAGAGTGAGAATGGAGAATGAGATCAATGATTTTAACTGTATGGGGAATATTCAATTCTTTCCTCTTTATGAATGTCTTTTCTGTAAATAATCTGTCCATCACAGAGCTAGTATTTATCTGAGGTAGGACTTATATTTTATACCCCATCTTCCAAGATAATGCTTGGTATTATGTCAAGTACTGTACTAAACACTATGTATACAGAACCAAACAGAAATAGTCTATCCTTGCTTTCAAGGAACTTACATTCTATTGGGGGAAACAACATATATATAATTCAGTATATATAGAATACATACCAAATTTCTAAAAGTATTATTTTCAGAGAGAGGGAACTGGGAGCTAGGTACAATCAACTGATCCTTGAAAGAAACTCAGACTTCTAAGAGGTAACATAAGAGAGAACATTCTATACCCAGAGGCAGGAAACCCATTATTGTTTGTGAACAAAAAGAAAAAGGTCAGTTTTGGCAGCACTATAAAGGCAGGTAGAAGAATAATGTATAAAAAGGCTGGAAAAGTAGGTTTGGGTTAAGCTATGAAAAGCTTTAAAAGATAAGAGTTTATTTTTGATCCTAGAGGTGATGGGAAGTGGGGGGGAAGGAGAGTCCACTGGAGTTTACTGACATGGAAATGATAAGGTCAATCCTGTGCTTTAGAAAAATCATTTTGGTACCTGCATAAGGGATGAATTAGAGAAAGGAGAAAATTGAGGCCAGGAGACCAATTCAGATCCCTGACATCTAGAAGTATGGGATGGAATAGGGCAGATAAGATTTAATAAAGAAAGTCTGAGGGAAAAGACAGCTCAAGTATTCATTACTCCCCTTCCCTCCCAATCTAGTTACTGAGGTACATTAACAATACTTAATGAAGTTTTTGCCTTCAGAATCAGACTCATACAGTAGGGCTATGAGCAATCAGAAGGACTAATCATATTATTTCATATAGTCATTACTTTCAGAAATCAAAATGCAAAGCAGGAATCCCAGACAAAGTATATAAGATTATATCCAAGCTTTCTTGTTTTGATAGAAAAGGGGGTAGAAAGTAAAACAGCCCTGGGTACCTGATAGAAAGGAGGATGGGTTACAGAGAAGGTAAAAGAAGCAAAGAGACTAGACACTCAAAATAAACACACTGCATCTGGCCTCAGCTTATCTTAGTTATGTGTTAACAAGAAGAAGCTGCAAATACTGGGTAGCCCAGTCAGGCACGAACACTTACTTTATGCGGTAACTAGTTTTAGGTGAAACTTACAATTGAATTTGTATACCAGCAATTCAAGACTCATACCACAAACCAAGAAGTAACCTAAAAGGTAAAGTAAGAATGAGCCTTTCACTTTAAAGAATAAAATTTCTCAAATATGACTGCTTCTTTCAGGGTAGATTACACTTAAAATACAGAATGATTTAAAAAAAACAAAACACCTTTTTATAGTAATGTGGGTGCTAGTAGGGTATGATTTTACTGTAAATAATAATTATATAAATTTAAGGTCTGGAAAACATTTTACATATATCTAATTCAATTCTGACAACAACTAACTATATTGGAAAAATGGCATATTATAAATCTCAAAAATTATACAAATAAATCTTAAAGGGAGTGGGAATAGAGAGTTATAATTTTACTGGTGTACAAAATTTCTAATGAGGAAACTTATTAAAAAGGAGATCTATAACCATTCTGTTGTGTGGTCTTAAGAATATTGGGGGCATTGAGAGGTAAAAAGTGACTTCAGTACATATAGTCAAAATATGTCTAAGTTGGAACTTGAGGGCTTCTGACTCAAGGGCCCATTCCCTATGCACTTGGCTATACTGCCTTCTCACTACAGACAAATTAAAACAATTCTTTATTTTTACAGTGAATTTTTTCCCCACATATATTTCTCTGTATTTTATCTGAAATACAAATTTTAATGACAAAAAATAGCTGTTATCACATTTACTCACTTTTTATACATATGTTTAGAAATATGAATGAAGCTTAAAGCCATTTGCTTTTGAAATGACAACCTTCATCTTGACCTTGGACATTAGTATACAATTTGTGAATGAGCTGAGATTCATCAGCTAAAAAATTAACACTACATGTCACATGTTCAAAGAAGCGGCATTACACAAAATATCTACACACAAGAAAATATGCTAAAATGGAAGAAAAATAAAAGCATAGCAAGTTGTCTAAAAGATTGTGCAAATTTATATTCTGATTTTTCTTCTTCCCACATCTAAATACCAAATGCAAAGGCATGAAAATTAATTATATCTGCTATTCTATTTGGGAAGATTCTATAAGTCTAATTAAAAAAAAAAAAAGGTACTCATAGAAAACAATATTAAACCTGATACTAGCAACCTGTTACTAAGGAAATAATCACTTTATAAGAACTGGCTAGTACTAGTACACAGGAATTTTTCGTTACTATTTTGATTTTTTTGAAAGAAAAAACTTTTAGTTATTTAAAAACTAAAATAAATTAATGTTAAAATGTTAAAAAATTCTAAGTTAAAACTCATGCAGCAAAATGATATTATAATTTAAAATGCATTCTCTTCATAGACTAGCAAACAATTTTTTATCAAAAGACAACTAGGTTGAAGCACTGAACAATATTTGTGTTTTAAGTCCAAATAACAAGAAAACATACAAAACACAGTTTGGCACACCATTCCCATACTCACAATACCAATTACAATCCAATTTTCACTATTCAAAGGCAAACAGTACAATATGTAGATTACATATATATTCTCTCTTGCTTTTTACTAACTGCTTGAATTATTTAACTAGCCATATATTTTCTAATGCTCAGAAAATGGACAGAAGGAAGTTAAGATTTAAGACATTCTCCATTAGTCAATCTCATTCCTCAAATTCAAAAGTGAGTCTGGGGTAGTGGTGGTAGATAGAGCACTGGACTTGGAAGTCAGGAAATCTGGGCTCAAATCCTATTAGCAATAGAACTCTGGATGATTCACTCAACCTCCTCAATTTTAATATCCTCATCTGTAAGACAGGAATAATGATATCTCACTCATAGGGTTATGAAGATCCAAAAAGATAATATTACATAAAATGCTTTGCAAACCTAAAAGTGATATAAATGTTATGATTATTATATTCAAACAGTTGCCAACTCTGTATCTACCACACCTATAACACTTTCTCTTCAAACATATAGCCATAACCTTAGTTCAATTCCTTTATTACCTCTCAGCTAGACTACTGCAATTACTTCCTAATTAGTCTAAAGCCCTCTTCTCTTCTCTAATTATATTCTTTCTTGGTATTCAATCCCCATAACTCTGTGATTCTGTACCTCTACAATACTCTTCTCATCCTTTCTTTTCACTCACAGGGTCCCCACCTTGATTCACATCCTCATTAGCACTCACCTAAACTAATGACAAAGGACTCTTAAATTGGTCTCCCTATCTTGCTCCACTCTCCATTTCATCTTCCACATAGTTGCCGAAGAGGTATTATTAAAACACGTCTGAACCAAACTGCTTGTCTTCTCAAAATGCAGCAGCTTCTTATCATTAAGAAAAGATACCAACTCCACTACTGAACATGTAAATCCAACACATTGCATCCCCAATCTCTCTTTCCAACCTTATTATACATTACCAGCAATCACAGACTTTATGGTCCAATAAAACTGTCCTTCACACTGATTATCAAACATATTACATTGATCATCTTCGTGTCTTTGCAGCTCTTCTTTTCTCATTTTCACCTCTTAAAATCCCTAATTTCTGACAAAGTTCAATTTAAATGCTAATTCCTACACAAATCCTTTAATAGCCCCAGTTTCTCCTCATTTCTCCCTCTCCCTTTCTCTTCTCTTCTCTTCTCTTCTCTTCTCTTCTCTTCTCTTCTCTTCTCTTCTCTTCTCTTCTCTTCTCTTCTCTTCTCTTCTCTTCTCTTCTCTTCTCTTCTCTCTCTCTCTCTCTCTCTCTCTCTCTCTCTCTCTCTCTCTCTCTCCATTTAATGCTTATTGATTGATTGATAATTCTCTTCTGCTCAAGAAGCTTTAGCGGCTCCCTATTGCTTGTAGGATTAAATATAAACTCCTCTGACATTTAATGCTCTCCATATCTGGCTATGACCTATCTTCCCAGACTTATTACACATTACTCCCTTTCACACACTCTACTTTCTGGCCAAATTGGCTTACTTACTGTTCCTCCTACACAACATTCCATCTCCCACCTCCATGATATTGCACAAGTTGTCCCCATGCTTAGGATACTCTACTTTCTCACCTTTGCCTCTTGGAACCCCTAGCTCCTTTTAGTATATGGTTTGCTTTTATTTATGTTTATGTGTCTTTTCCACACAGCATAACAGAAACTTCTTGAGGGCAAGGACTACATGCCTTTGTTCCCTTTGAATAGCAGAGTGTCCAATACACAGAAGGTAGTTTAAAAAATACTTTGTGAAGTGAATGATCAATTCATTTTTCAGTTCTAATTCTGTATTTGTAAGTTTTTGTGGTGGTCTAGGAGGGATTGAGAGAAGAGAAAGATTATTCTAATGGGGAAAGCTAGTTTGACAGCTTATATACTGACTCTTCTGTACTAACTAGCTAATCTCCACAATCACAGAGAATTTGTAGTTTCAGACACATCTTTATTTCCCAAGTCTGATAATGAAGTGAAGACAGCTATAAAAGGAAGCACCATGTAAGAGTCTATTCCCTTTTCTGAGAAAGCCTAGAAATATAAGGAAGAAAGCACCAGAAGTCTTGCAAGAAACCTTGTTCTCATATTTCATATCCAAAGTAGGCAGACTTAAGAGGTTAAAATTAGCAACAGCATTTCTGGGTGCTTATCCAAGCCTCTGGAGGTATGAAAACATTACTTATGGCTATTTATTATTTCTTGCTTCATAATTTTGGTTCAATCCAATTTCTTAGGAGATCTTAACCTCTACTTCAATGCTCATATTTTATAACAATACTGCTTTCCAGATTCCTGGAATAAAAACTCCAGTAAGTCATTTTGCACTTGTTGGTCAGTCTAACATAATTCGTATGTGGTTGAAAATACAAATTCCATTAAAGTGTCAACCAACAGAGTTGGTCCAAACAAGAAATAAATAGTGCCATATCCAACTGGAAATGACAAGAAGAAAATGACCTACAGGAAAAATGTAATTATAATCACATTGGAAGCTGTCTAAGACCCCAGGGTTCACATCTTTGCCATTACAAGATTACTACCAAATATTTAATGATCCGAAGGTTTAAAGTCTCTCTGATTTAAAATGGATTTTAGAGAAAAGAAAAAAAGAAGTCAGAAGTAAGGGGGAAAAAACCTGCTGAAATCTTACTTGAAATCAAAGGACTACTTCTCCCTGTACTTCCGAAAGTGTTTTAAACATAACAGAAGTTAACTTCTCCTAGCACTGAGGACGAGATTGACAAAAAGCCCTCTCATAATATTTTTGTCCATCACAATATTTTATATGTTCTTGCTTTCTATTCTATCATTAGAGCATCTTGACACATCTTGCTGCCCTGCAACATATCTATCAAATATCTATATACCAAGCAAAGATAAAAAGCAGGGAAGAAATTGGAATTGATTTACTTAAAAAAATATATAGTGGATGAGCTCCACCTACAGGATAAAAAAATGATAGTTTTCTTTATGAATTTTAAAAGATTTAATGTATTCAGAAATGGCTACAAAAAAGCAAGTTGCAATTCCCAAACTAATAATAAGTTATCTATTTAAATATCTAATACTAAAGCTCTGACATTTTAAACTGATGGAAGCCTAATATGATGCAAATTTCTTCTTACCTCCCTTTCCACAAATTACCTAACTTAACTCTTAACTGCGCCAAACAGAAATGATTTCCTGTCTCTCAAGGATATTTAAATATATGACTAAATTCTTCTTTTACATATAGTACAAAAATTTTAAAAAGAATTATTTAATGAATAAAGAATAATTAAGAAAAAAATTACAAAACAGAAAAGGTTATCTGTCACTTGCAGATTTTTACATACAACTTGCTATGTAACTGTCAGTAGGGAAAAAAATAACTACTAAGGATAAATTATTAGAGGAAAACTTGACTGTCTATAAATTTATTGAAAAATTACATTGTTAATACCATTCCCCAGTTGAATCATGTAAATACTCATTCAATCTACTTGTAGATTTAAATATCATCCTGAGTGAACAGCTATAATGGATTCCAGATGTTTCTTCACCAATTGGAAGAGTACTCACAGACTATCAGTGAAGATATACTTTGCATGGCTCCCTGCCTAAAGTAATGGAAAGTTAGCATGTCTCCACCTGTCCTATTCAAAATAGACAATACTATAGTAACAAGAAGAAAATAACCAAAGAAGAGATAACTTTAAATATATCTAAATGAGAAATAAGTGACATAAGTACTCATCTGGAACATAGATTCATTTCATACAGCTAATTTTTTTGACTGGTATCAAAAGCTATTTTAATAATTCACTTTGGATTGGCCAAATGACTTACTTCTTTATACTTTAACCTCATATGTTCATTTTTTTCCTTTCTCTCATTTTTGAAATCAAGTATTTCTGAAGATAGAAGTGGGGGAGGGAAGAGAAGAGAGATTTAATTTTGCTAAAAATGTATTCCCAGAAGCTAAAACTATCATAAAGTAAGCATACTCAAAAAAAAAATAACTCTAATTATTGGTATTACTGAAAAATAGTGAAAGACATTAGATGATAAATTAATAAGCTGAAGAGTCAAGGACACTATCTTCCTTTTGAAACTTATTACTTTCCCCATAATTCTCATTGTTTTGTTTTTCCTCTATTTTGTGAAGGAGGGAAGAAAGGAAGGAAGGAAGAAAGGAAGGAAAAAAAAAGGAAGGGAGGGAGGGAAAGAAGGAGGGAGAGAAAAAAGGAGAGAAGAAGGGAGGGAAGAAAGGAGGGAGGAATCAGTACAGAAAAGTTTTAGAATACTTAAAAGGAGAATAAACATTAAGTTCTTTCACCATTTATATATGAGTGGGTTCTGACAATCTGTCTTAAGAGAATCTAAACTGATGTGCTTACCTGCAACTTAAATGTCACCTATGGAGCAAATTAAACAAAAGGAACAGTTGACAAGAGAATTAATTCTCCCTTGAAGCTGAGCCATACATAAAACAAAATGTTCTTAAATTCAAGGATCTCTTTATGAAATTGCAATATAAAATCAATCAAGCCTCCTACTTATAAAATAGGAAGAGAACTATTAATGTAAGGAAAAAGCCTAAATATATAGTTGAGCATACATATATGTATGTACATATATACACATATATACCTACACACACAGATGTTTAATCATATCAAGTATGTATATATACATATATATCACATACATATGATTATCATCCAAGAAAATATTAAGCAACACATATTTCATGTCATTTAAATTGTCCACCCAAGTAGAAAATATTTCAAAAGAACTGGTCTGAAAAATAGTTTAAATATTTTAAGTTATATCACAAAAAATATCAACTGAAAGTTATACAGTCCCGCTTCTATTTATTTATACAACGATTAAGGGAACAGTCTTCTTTGTTGTTGTTTCATTTATGTCCAACTCTTCCTGAGCCCATTTGGGATTTTCTTAGCAAAAATATCAGAGTGGTTTGCCATTTCTTCCTCCAGTTCATTTTACAGAAAAAGAACTAAAGCAAACAGGGTTAAATGACTTACTCAGAGTAACACAACTAGTTAAGTAATGTCTAAGGCCAGATTTGAACTCAGAAATATGAATCTTCCTGAATTCAGGGCCAGAACTCTATTCACCATGCCAGCTAATTGCTCCTAATAATCTTCTAGGGATATACTTTTTATGTTTGATTTTATATCAAGGATGAACTAATTTTGAGAAAGTTTCAATATGATGTTTGGCCATTTATTTTCATTTAAAAAATGCATTTTATATTTAAGAAACTGCAGTCATAGAATGCAAGAGTTGAAAACAATCCTACACTCCAATGACTTTATTTTATAACGTGAGGAAAAGGAAGTACAATGAGATGAAGAGCCTTGTTCCTCCTAGAAGGGAGTGATCCTTTCCTAAAATTATTACATTGTTTTACATTGGTCTTTGTTTTTTACCTAGGACAAAGCCCTCACTTTACAAATGAGGAAACTGGAGATGAGATTATTTATCCCTGTTTACAAAACAATAAATGCAGAATTAGGTTTCAATTTAAGACTCCTGACTTCCAGTGCAGCTTTCTTTTTCTGGTGATATGAGAAGGGTCATTTCTACACAATATCCTACATAAAATAGAAATCAAGTCCAAGGGAAGCCCTGTCTTGAGCATATTATTCCTTCCATGTCTCATAAGAAGAACTGTGCTCTGTGGCTGGACTCTGGCCTTCACAACCCAAAATACTATTTTTTAAAGGGAGATGAAGTAGAACAACCTTGACAGGTTTTTTCATTCTATTTACATTCACCTAAAAACTAGTAGCTATTTAAACTAGGTACCTTGATGAGCTGTATGTTCAAACACAATTTAGCTAGACCTGATGGAAATTTTAGCATAGTCACAAAGTTCTAAGGTAAATCTACAATTTATGCAAAAATATAAAACTAAGAAATGGCAAGGAAAACAAGGAATTTTTTTTTTGTAAGTTAAAATGATTTTTTTTCAAAGTTTGTTCTAAACTTTTGTTTTCAGAAAAATTTTATATCAGATGCTTAATTTAACTTTTGCATTCTATTTTTAAAATGGAGACGTATAAGCAAAGATAAAAAATAACACAATAAAATCAAGGTTATAGAAAGATCAGCATTATAAAACAGTATTTGGTAAGCTTGCCTGGAAACAATCACCCTTTGATATATATGACATATATGATATATATGATAAATGACAAAAGTGGATGCTAGGTGGCATAATGGATACAGCACCGGTCCTGGAGTTGGGAGGACCTGAATTCAAATTTACTTCAAACATTTAATATTTACTAGTTAGTGTGATCTGATTAAGTTACCTAACTCTGATTGTCTGGGAAAAAAAAAAAAAATTGACAGAATTAAACACGTCCTTAGCTGACTTGATCATATTCAAGACAGTGACAAATTTAAGAATTCTTGCTCTTAGTGTTGGACGTGGCCATGAATATTGGGAGTCATTTTATTAAGAAACTCTATAAATTCAAACTGTTGTGCTGAATTATTTAACATAGTAACACAGCAAAATGGATCCATGACTTGGGCATAAAGGAATATACCATAAACAAATTAGAAGAACAAGAAATAATTTATCTCTTTGGAGGGGAAGAATTTATAACCAAAGAAGAATTAGAGAAAATTATGAAAGGTAAAATGGACAACTTTCATTACATTAAACTAAAATGTTTTGCACAAACAAAAGCAACAGAAACAAGATTTAAAAAGAAGCAGGAAACTGGGAAAAATATTTTACATCCAAGGATTCTGATAATGAGGGCTTTATGTATATGTGTGTGTGTGTGTGTGTGTGTGTGTGTGTGTGTGTGTGTATATATACACACACACATATATACATATACACATACATATATACATACATATATACATACACACACACACATATATATGTATGTATAGAATTGACTCAAATTCATAAGAAAACAAGTCACTACCCAATTGACAAAAGATCAAAGGATATGAACAATTTTCAGATAATGAAATTAAAGCCATCTATAGACATATGAAAAAAATTCTCTCACTATTGATTAGAGAAATGCAAATGCAACTCTAAGATACCATCTCACACCTCTCAGTTAGGTTAAGATGATAGAAAAAAATAACAATAAATGTTGGAGAGGATGTGGGAAAACTGGGACACTAATGCATTGTTGATGGAGTTGTGAAATGACCCAATCATTCTGGAGAACAATCTGGAACTATACCAAAGGACTATTGAACTGTGTATATCCTTTGATCCAGCAGTGCCATTATTGGGTCTGTATCCCAAAGAAATCATAAAGGAGGGGGAAAATACCCACATGTGCAAAAATGTTTCTAGCAGCTCTTTTTGTGGTAGCAAAGAATTGGAAAATGAGTAGATGCCCATCAATTGGAGAATGGCTGAACAAATTGTGGTATATGAAAATAATGGAATATTATTGTTCTATAAAAAATGATGAACAAGCTGATTTTGGAAAGACCAGAAAAGATTTATATGAACTGATGCTGAGCTAAACAAGCAGAACCAGGAATACACTGTACACAATAAGAAGAAGAAGGTGCAATGATTAGTGATTCAAAGCTATCCTAATAGATTTTGGACAGAAAATACCATCTGCATCCAGAAAAAGAACTAAGGAGACTGCATGTAAATCAACACATACTATTTTCATTTCTTTTTATCTGTTTTTTTTTTTTTTTTAAGTCTTCCATAGTTTTTTCGTTTGGCTCTGATTTTTCTCTCCCAACATGATTCATAAAGCAACGTGAATTAATTAATTAATTCCTTTTTTAAGAATATAGTGACACAAGATAGATTTTAGGTAAGCAAGACAGAAAAAATGCATTTTGTGATAGTTTCTTATATGAATATACTTACAAAACCAAAGTTCTCTTAATTTGCTTAACATCACTAGAGAAGTGAAGAAATCTATTTACATTTCTTTGAATGGCATCATGACTTTAATGATAGGAGCCTTTCTCAAAGATACAAATCCCAATTACTCCAAGCTTTTTCATCCTCTACAATTTTCATTAAAATCTTTTCACAAAGGATTGATTAAATGGCAAGGATGTGCCAGATCTTGTGCCCATGTAAAATAACTAAAAACAAATTCAGAAGAGATAAATAAGCAACTAGTTGAAGATAGAGAAGAGCTGAAGGGGATCAGAAAGGCCTCGTGAGAAGCAGCATTTGAGTTGAGTTTTGTAGAAAGCAAGGGGTTCTAAGAAGCAGTCATGAGGAAGGAATTCATTCTAAGCATGAGGCACAGTTTGCCCTGAAACAGTACAAAATTTGGAATTCCCAAAATACAAGTCCACTCTCCCCACAACCTTAGCTCATGTAAGAATGGGTGCTGAATATCCACTTAGAAATTACAGTGTTGAATTGTGGAACTGAGGAGCTATATAGATTTACTATTCCTAGGATATGGTAATAGGTACCCTTTGTTTGTAGACTTCTTGCATTCTCACTTTAAGGAAAATAAATTTTGCTTTTATTTGGATTTGTGAATGTTCTAAATGATCCTGCAAAATCATGAATACAGTCAGAGCAACTGTTGTTAGAAGCAGATTTTCACAATGAGAGAAAAGAGAAGAGAAGAGAAGAGAAGAGAAGAGAAGAGAAGAGAAGAAGAGAAGAGAAGAGAAGAGAAGAGAAGAGAAGAGAAGAGAAGAGAAGAGAAGAAAAGAGAAGAGAAAGAAAAAGAAGAGAAGAAGAGAGAGACAGAGAGAGGGACAGAGAGGATCAGAGAGAGAGAGAGAGAAAGAGGAGAAGGAAGAGGAGGAAGAGGAAGAAGAGAAGGAGGAAGAGGAAAAAGAGGAAGAGGAAAAAGAGGAAGAGGAGAAGGAGGAGGAGGAGGAAGAAAAGTATGATAAGAGGATTCTAGGTTGGTCACAAGCTAATTAATAGTACTGTCTGGTCAATGAGTCTTCCCAGGTTACTGGGCCTGTGCACTGAAACAAAGGACAAGATCCTGACTTGATCTGTAAGTGGGTAGTTATGAACTCAAGGTTTAGAAAATGAAAATATCAAACTGTTGGATCCTGTTGGTGGGCAATACAATCAAGAAGTTGGTTACACAAATGTAGACAATAAAATGGAACTGATAAGACATAGGAATTCAAATGGCAGAAATTACAAAATAGATTTAAGAAAACTTTTTGGATTATTAGGAATTCAGAGTCATGGTCTTTTCCTAGATATATGCATATTATAAATGTGGGATTTTTCATCCCAAAAAACCACAAGCTCAGTCAATGGTGAGGGCTCATAATAAAATGTGAAGGAGCACATATAGCCTACAGGAATCAAATGGATATTGGAGAATCTAGAATAATTTAGAGGAGAAAGGTTTTCTGTACTGGCAATAGGAGAGGACATCTAAAATGCATTCATCCAAAAAAATAAGCTTTCTATAAAGACAACCCCACCTCATAATGCTGAGAAGCCTATTAATTATTTGTTTAGATGCAGACTAGGAAAAAGTAGTTGGAATTACCCTATTAGGATAAATAGTAGAAATACTTGTTTGAGAGACCTCGTACCCTCTGGAAAATATTTATTATGGATTTTTATAGTTCTGTATTAAATATGATATGTGTGTATATGTGTGTGTGTGCTTTGTAAATGCTGAGACATCTTAAACTCATCTTGTCTAAAACAGAATTTATGACTTTCCCTCCTACAGTCCACCTCCTTTCTACACTATGATGACAAAACAAATTAGTTTTCTCTCATTCATACATGATATTCCATCTCCTGTATCACTGGCTGTCACTCATGCCTTAATGCTTGCTCTTCTTAATCTCTTGCTTTACAATTCCCTTTAAGACTCAGCTCAAGCACCATCTTTTCCAGAAAGCTTTTCTGATTTCCCCAACTGCTAGTGCCTACCCTCCAAAACTACCTTGCATTCAACTACTTTATATTTGATTGTATTTGTTTTCTTTTTATTTATTCTGTATATTAGAATTTAGTACTTTCTGAGTAGGGTTTGTTTTACTTTTTATATCTATATCCCCAGCACTTAGCAATAAAACTGAAACACTCCTAATAAGTGTTTTTTGATGTCAACATTTTAAGAATTTTGCTTAAGAATTTAAAGTGCCAAAGACAAAAGATCTTAAAAATATATCTGACTCTTGACTGGAATGATGGTAAGGGATATGGGAGGTAATTAACTTCATTAGAAGAGAAGCTGCAGAAAGTCCAGACAATGAAAACTTAGGACTCAAAAATTCTCTCAATTTATCACAATTTATGAATTTCAAATCATAAATCAATAGCTGGCTTATCTCCCTTCTGGCTAATATCAAGGAATAAATTTCAGCATAAAATTAATTGTTAAGAGTTACATTAGATTTATCCAGAATATATGAGTAAAACAATGTAAGAAATGGCATTCAGGCATAGGGACTGGAGCTATTTCATCACTGTTTGGGACTTATATTTCTATCTGTCCCATATTGTGGGTACATGGAATTAGTTCCATGTTAAATGCCCATACCCACAGATCCAAAAAAGCAGCTAAAGTAAACCAAGATAGAATGGGATATATGGTATGGAAGAGCATTAATTAAGCATTTATCATGTTTCCAAATACCATGTTACACACCACAAATACAAGTAAGCAAGACAATCCCTGCATTCAAAGAGATTTCACTCTAATAAGAATAGTAACAAAGGAAGAAATATTGATTTAATTAGTTCTCCGAGAGTTAGTGTAGGAAAGTACGTAGGGAGAGGGAGTGAAGAAAGGAACAAGCTTGCATGCTCTTTTTCAGTCCGTGCTACATATATATATATATAGTGAATATTTACTAGAGATTTATAAACTTTATAATTTTCAATAAATATAAAATATTATCATCATTTCATGATTAATCCTTTCCTTGAAAAAATTATTTCTGTAATTATTATGGTACTGCAAATGTTTAAGTCAAAGTGAAATTCCAGTTAACTTGATGGTACATAATTAATGACACTTAGAAGGCAGTTATTTCCTCAAAAGGGACCACAGTCATAGATAAAAAGATAAGAGACTAGGAGAATATACCTCAGAAACAACACTGATCATAGGAAACAGGAATGTTTAGAATATAATAAAAATGTAAAAATAGGAGAATTTCAATATTCTGAAAAACTTTTTGGCACCAGCAATGAGGTTGGACTGAAATCATTGTTATCTGCGGTAGTTTTGCCTTCAGAAGAACCTGTCTGTATTGTAGGCTGAAATGTGAACTATTAATTTTATGAATTCAGTTTCCTAAAAAGCTCAATGCATTATCAGATTATAATTAGACATTTTTGGAACTTATACTATGTAGGTTCATAGAGTGAGTAGATAAATTTCTTTTAATATTTTAATTAAAATTAAAAAAAAAAAACCTTTTTCCACTCCTTAATATCTTTTTCTTTGATATTATCACATCTTTCAATCATTCTACTAAATTTATAGTGTTGTTTTTGATGTAGTATTCTTTGTTAGATAAAGACATGTTATATATTCACTAAATCAGAAGATATTTGTTCTGGAAAATACTAATAAAAAAATCATCAAATACCAACAAAGGAAGAATATTAGCAAGTCACTCCTGGTGAATTCATGAAGAATGTATTGAGTTGATAATAACTGTGAGTGACATATTTAACTACTGAATCAATTTCAAGGGAAAGAACAGCCTTACAAAGGCATTGACAGCCAAAGGCATGGTTCCAGCCAAAAAGGTTGTCTCAATAAGCAGACTCCCAGTTCTCTCCCCTATACCTATTTCATTTTTTTTGGAGGGGGGTATTTTTATTAATTTTGTTTTTAATTTATATAATTAAACATTTCCATACCATATTATAATAAAAACGAATGCACATGAAATTACAAATCTATTAGACCTACTATTAGATTTTCAATTTCATGTGCAATCATCTTTTGTTTATTATACTTTTATGGTATTCCTGGATCAAAGAATATAGGCAGTTTTGTAATTTTGGGGACACAATTCCAAATTGTTTACCAAAATGCAATTCACAATTCCACCAAAAATGAATTAGTGTCCCTATTTTCTATATCCCCTTCAATGTTTGTTGCTTTCCATTCTATTTATTTTAACTAATGTAATATGTATAAAATGATATCTTAATATTGTTTTAATTTGCATTTCTCCAATCTTTTTCCTTTATATGTGTTTCTGTGTCAAATGTGTTTCTTATAAATAACCTATTGCAGGATTGTTTTTTAATCCACTCTACTATTCATTTCTGTTTTATGTGAGAGTTCATCTCATTCATATTCAATTATGATACTAGCTTGTATTTCCCTCCATCTTGTTTTCTCTTCTGTATAAACTTTGTTCTCTCCACCCTGTCCTTAATAATGATTTTTTTTAACCCAGTCCACCTACTACCTTATCTCCTATTACATCTTCCTCTTCTCTTAATATTTTTCTAACCTATTCCATTCACTACCTTATATTCTATTTTATCTTCTTATTCCCTTTTCTTACCCTTTTTCCTAGTATTTCTGCCTTCTTTTCTTTCTTCTTTCTCCTCCTACTTCTTTAGAGGGTTAGATAAATTTCTATACCCAAATGAATGATAAAGTCATTCCCTCTTAGAGTCAAAACTAATGAGATGAAGCTTCAGACAATGCTCATCCCCCTCCTTTCTTTCTTTCGATTGTAATAGGTCTTTTGTACCTCTTCATGTGAATTAATTGTCCCATTATACCCCCCTTTTCCTCTTTATCCAGTACAGACTTTTTCCTACTCCTTAATCTTTTTCTTTGATGTTATCACATCAGAGTCCATTTACAACCACACCTTCAATCCATGTGATGCCCACCTGTCTGAATCAGTGACGGTACAGTTCTCAAGAATTACAGAAACAGTTTTCCTATCTAGGGATATAAATAGTTTAATGTATATAATTTGTATATATAATGTATATATTTCCTCTATTTATTTTTTATGGTTCTCTTGAGTCTTGTTTTGTAGATTAAATTTTCTGTTTAGTTTTGGTATTTTAATAGAAATGATTGAAAATTTCTTAAAATCTTTTAATGAAGTTAAAACTCCATCTGCTACTCTGAAAGATGATGCTGAGTCTTGTTGGATAGTTAATTCTTGATTATAACCCCTAGTCCTTTGCATTCCAGAATATGGTATTCCAGGCCCTCTGATCTTTTATTGTAAAAACTGCTAGATACTGGGTAATCCTGATTATTGCTCCTTGATATTTGAATTGTTTTTGTATGCCAGTTGGCAGCATTTTTTCCTTGAGATTAGTTTTGAAGTTTTGCAACAATGTTCCTTAAGCTTTTCCTTGTGGGATCTCTTTCCAGAGTTGAACGATGGATTTTTTCAATGAGTATTTCTCCCTCTGTTTCTAGAATATTGATGCAGTTTTCCTTAATGATCTCTTGAAGAATGCTGTCTAGGCTTTTTTTTTTTTTTTTTTTTTTTTTTTTTTTTTTTTTGGATATGGACTTCAGGTAGGCCAATAATTTTTAAATTGTCTCTTATGGATCCATTTTCCAGATTGGCTGTAATTTTTGTATTTCTTTTTCCATTTGGTTAATTCTACTTTTTAAGGAGTTGTTTTCTTCAGACAATTTTTTTCCTTCCTTTTCTGAGCTGTTGATTCTCTCATGCATACTTCTCATTTCTTTTCTCATTTTTCCTAACTCTTATTTGCCTTTTAAAGTCTTTAATGAGCATTTCCAAAAAGCTTCTTTGGGCTTGAGACTAATTCATATCACTCTTTGAGATTTTTTCTATGGACATTCTGTCCCCATCTGAGTTTGTGTTTTGGTTTGCCCTGTCATCATAGTAACTTTCTGTGGTCAAGGGTCTTTTCTGTTTCTTGCTCATTTTCTTTCCTTTTTTTTTTTCCTTAGGTTTTTATGGTTGAGCTCTGCTCCTAGGGCAAAGGTGGTACTGTACCAAGCTTTCTGTGAAGCTCTGAGCCTTGGCTTTGAGCACAGGGGTCTCTTGTGTTTGAAGGCGGTAGCTTTGCCTGCTCTTTCCAGGAAACAGCCTAATTTCCCAGAGTTTGTTTTCTGAGCTGGGACTAAAAGCTGTCCAGCTGATTTGCTGTGAGTAAGCCCTTTCCCTGGATTTCCTAGAGTCTATCTGAGCTGGGCTGAACACCCTTTTAAGCCCAATGAGATTGGCTTTTCTTGAAGTTTTTCCAGTCTATCTAGAGCTGGAGAGGGGTTTCATTCCATCAGAGTCTGTTCAGAGGCTTGGTTTCATGTGGTTTTCGAGGGAAACTGGGAAAGCTCAAACAGCTTCCTCACTTTAGTCAGCCATCGTGGCTCTACCCCTAGAAGTCCTCTCACATATTTATTTCAGCAAAAACTTGAGATTCAAACCAGCCAGAAATTCAGTGAGGATCTAATGTAAGTTATTTATTCTTCTAGAACTTACCAAAGTAAGCCTGAAGCCTATTACCTTCACAAAGGGGACCACCAGCAAAACCAATACAAGTGATAGCAAATAAGCAAGTAGCCTTCAGCACAGGGAAAGATGTGCTTAAAACATTTACAGCTTGCAAAGTTATGTGCCTAGAAGCAGAAAAACTAGAAGGCTCATTGCAAGGAAGCTATAAGATGAAGATCTTGGAAGTCCCAGGGTATGGGAAAGACCTAATAGGAGAATAGCATTCAGAACAAGGTACTTAGGTTCAGTGCTCAGAACTTCAAAGATCTTGTGGGTGGGGCAGGGAGATGCTTCAATCTCAGGTGTTAGAGATGAGTACAGGATCCCAAGAGACCCAGCAGGATATTAAACAGGATCTACCACTCTACACAAAAGAGCAGATGTATCGGGGGCCCTGGACCTGAACCTCCTGAAGTGAGTTGAGGACTCCTTTGTGCCAGGACCCACCTTAACCCAGGATTCCTTGATTACTATGCTGAAGTGGTGGAACCTGGCCCGTGGCAGGGGAGGCACAGAAAGGATGGGCTCCTCCTTTGGGGAGGGATTGGGGAGGAGTCCCTGCCCCATAGATGAATTACAGGTGGAGGGAAAAGGACTATAAAAGGAATGGACTCGGGATGGCTTGTAGGAGACACTGCTGACTTGTGACATCAATAAACAACGTTGCGTCTATCCACCTCGGCTCCTCTGTCTGGTATTTCCCTCCTCCCATCTCCACGAGGAGGGCCGGAGACGTCCGAAGCCCCGTCCGGCTCGGGGAAGCTGGAAGAGGCAGTCTCTGGTAAGGTTCCCAGTGACTAGGTCTCGGCCCCTGACAAATGGCGCCCAACGTGGGGCTTGAACTAGAACTTGAAAGACGAAGTCGGACCAAGAGTCTACTCACCGCGGAACCAGGAAGTGGTAAGTGCTGCACTCTTTCACCTCATATTGCTGCTGGTCAGCAATTGAGAAGTACCAGACAGCCTAGTTGAATGAACACAGAGAATAGTTCAACTAGAAGGCAGAAGTATGGGACAGAATCAAGAGAAAGCCGGAATTGAGCCGCAGGGAGCAGGCGTACTTGCCTGGCAATTGTATGAATTGTGTAAGAGTAATGGGGTAGAGATCAATATAGAAGCTTGTAAGGAATGGGTCAGAAAAATATTTCAAGTCAGCGCCTGGATAGAGCACACCGGTTTAGACCCCGACCGGTGGGGAATGTTGGCCAGCAGATGGCCTCCTACCATAAAAAAGACCCATCTTATTTTTCTAAACGAGATTTTGTGATATATACGGTAGTGGGTGCGGTTTTGCATCCTACACACCCACTGCTTGCAGGCTCTCTGGAGACCCAGGCGGGTAATTCCCTTTGTGGTATGGATAGTGAGGATGAGAATGATTTCACCTGTGATCCCTCGCTAATATACCTGCGGGATAGCTTAAGAAAGGCAGGTAAACAAAAAGATGTAAACAAAAAGCCATAAGTATGCAAACTAGAGAATTAGAAAGTGAGAAAGGAGAAAGACAAAACCTTGTCAATACACGATCCCCTCAAGCAAAAAGAAGTACATACCAAAGTGTATTAACCACAAGTTTGAGAGCAGCCCTAAAGGAAGGGGAGAATGTGGATTTAGATGAATGGGATTTAAAACCTGGAGCATTCCCAGTGTTTACACAAGTTTTAAATGATGGGACTCATGTACCCGTTCATCGGCCATTGCCATATAAATTTTTGAAAGACATGAAGGAAGCTGTAGAAAAATATGGGGCAGGTTCTACTTATGTAAAGAAGTGTATTTCTGCCTCTGTTACAGTTGCACCATGGCTTCCCTATGATTATGCAGAAATCATGCAGACAGTCTTAGTTAGGCCCAGCAGAATTTGTTGCCTTCAAGGCCTATGCACAAAGGTGTGCGAGAGCATATGTGGAGGAAATGAATATAACTAATGCTGAAGAGGCCATAAATATGATTACAGGACAGGGGAATTGGATTACTCCTGAAGCCCAGCTCCAATTTAATGATCAAGTGCTGAGAGCTGTGCAGATAGTTCACACTAGAGCCCTTGAAAAAATGGGTGTTCAAAACGGGACAAATAAAATATCAGGACTTAAACAGAAACCTAGTGAGAAACCTCTACAATTTATATCTAGAGTACAGGAGACAGTAGAAAGTACATTTGGAAGAACTGGGGCCAGTCCTCAATTAACTTTACAATTGATTAAAGAGGGCCTCCGCCCTGAATACAAAACAGTTTTAGCTGCTCTTCCACCCAGCCCTACCCTTGAGGAATTGATTGATAAATTATTAGATATTCCAGAGAAGGATCCTATGGCTATGCTCACTGAGACAATGACCAACCTTGTGAAAGGAAAATGCTTTAATTGCGGGAAGTCAGGTCATTATAAGTCAGCTTGCAGACAGCCAAAAAAGGAGATACAATGCCATTCCTGTGGAAAACCAGGGCATATTACCAAAAATTGCAGGTCAGAACAGCGACAGAAGGCGGGAAACGGGAGACCGGGAGGCCAAGGGGGGATGAGCCGTCCCGGCAAATTCCACCCCCAAGCAGGACTTTTTCGAACCAAGCAAGAGGAGAGATAATTGTATTAAATGAACCCCTGATCGAACTCTCCCCATGGAGCACGGTCACTGTAAAAGTAATTGAACAAAACTACCCTCATTTAGTTATTGGGTCTGAGTATTTTCCTTCTATTATTGTACATAGTCAATTACTAAATCCTGGGGAAAAAGATATCTGGATTACGAATCCTCATGCATGGCCAATTGAGATAACATATGAAAGGGAAATAGCAAAGGCCATTCCACTTTCATGGATAGATAAGAATTATGTAAAGACAACTCCTAGAACTTTAATAAATTGGACACAACAAATCACAGCAGACTGTCCCATGATTATATTAGAGGTAGAAGGACATCATTTAGAAGGTATGTTAGATACTGGAGCAGATGTTTCAGTAATAAGAGAGGAAGATTGGCCTTTAGAATGGGAAAAGAGACGGAAGCCTCAGCCAATAGCTGGAGTGGGTGGTCTCCAGGCTGCATATACAACTCCAAGATATTTAAGATGGGAGTATGAGAATAAACAGGGTGTTTTCAAACCACTCTGTGTGACTGGGCTTCCTGTAAATCTATGGGGACGAGATATCCTGAATAGTATGGGGGCACACCTAAGTACTGAAGGTCATCATTTAAACTGATTGGGGCCACCTGGGAAGCGAGGGCTATCCCCTTGAGGTGGAAACATAATCAACCTATATGGGTGGACCAGTGGCCCCTAACAAAACAGAAGTTACAAGCCCTCCACGAGATAGTTCAAAATTTATTAAAGGAGAAACATATTGAACCATCAACAAGTCCCTATAATTCTCCAGTGTTTGTCATCAAAAAGAAGTCAGGGAAATGGAGAATGTTAATAGATTTAAGGAAGGTGAATGAGGTAATAGTGCCATTTGGTGCACTTCAACCTGGCCTACCCTCACCTGTTGCCATCCCAAGGGGATGGAAAATTGTTATAATAGATATAGCGGACTGTTTTTTCTCAATTCCTTTGCATTTAGATGACTGTGAAAAATTTGCATTTTCTGTTCCTTCTATTAATCTGGAATCCCCCACAGAGAGTTATCAATTCTGCTATTCTTGCCCCTATTAGGGAGAAATATTTTACAGCAAAAATAATCCATTACATAGATGATGTATTGATTTCACATCCTCAACAAAAGATTATAGATGAAATATTAGAACAGACTATTATAGCATTAAATAATAATCACCTTCAGGTGGCACCAGAAAAGATTCAGAGAGGATTGAATTTTCAGTATTTAGGCTATAGAATTGATGGGAATCAAGTATCTAAGCAAATTCCCAGAATGACCTTAGGGAAGATAGAGACACTTAATGACTTCCAAAGATTGATAGGTTCAATCCAGTGGATAAGAACCTCAATTCCTATAACAGAGCAGGAGATGAAACCCCTCTATGCAATTCTTAAAGGGGACCCACATTTAAATTCACCCCGAGAATGGTCTAAGGATGCTTTAAAGGTCCTGGACATCATAGCACAGAGATCTTCACAAACCCTTACATGTGTGGATATAAAAGAACCTATAGGGTTAACTATACTTGATAGTGAAGGAATGATTGCTGTCCTTTTTCAATCATGTGGAGCTTTAGAGTGGGTAAATGGAAACAAAGTAAAGAAATGTTTAAGAGACCGCCAAGAATCACAAGCAGCAATAATAATGAAAGCTAGTTAAAGGTGTGTACAACTTTTTGGGAAACGTCCAATCATTTATTCATCAACTCCTCTAGAGGTCCTTAGAGAGTTAGCTCAAGAATATGAAACTTGGGCTGTGATATATATCACCCATACATTCACTTCTTCACCTCTTCCCCCCGTCATTCGGGGATGGAGAGAGATGCCCATAACCTTATCTAGAAGTCCACTTTCACAATACCCAGTAGATGGTGTAAATGTGTTTACAGATGCCACTAAAGCCAATAGAGCTGCTGTGTATATCCCTGAAAGGAAAATACTAGAAGTAATACAGACTCCTTTTTCCTCTGCTCAAAAGAATGAGCTAGCAGCCATTTGTTTTGCATTGAGGCTATTGCCTCATGAACCCTTTAATTTAATCACTTGACAATCTATATTGTGCTAATGCTCTTCAACACATAGCTGATGCTGAGTTGGATATGTCAAGATCCTCTATTAAGGAACTGTTTACAGGTATTCCTTATAACCCTACAGGACAAGCAGTAGTGGAGCGTGCTAATCAATCTTTAAAACACATGTTCATTAAACAAAAAGGGGGAATGGCTGGACGACTGACTAGAGCACAAGTAGCCAAAGCAGTATTTACTCTGAACTATCTACAAGTCAGAGAGGATGGTACAACACCAGCCATGAAATTTTATACTATTTCCCCAATTAAGAATGACAATTATATAAAACAAGACAATGGATTACACCCACAGACCTGCCTGGAGGGCAGTGCTGTGTGGTGGAAAGACGAGAAAGGAAATTGGAATGGCCCTCACAAGGTCCTTGTGAGGGGCAGGGGATATCTTTATGTCTCTACAGGTGAGAATGGAGAAGGAGAAAAGAAATGGATCCCGTTACGAAATGTCAGAGAAATCCAGCAAATGCCATCATCAATCTCTGAAGCTGAGACAGAGGGAAGGAAAAGAGAAACAGAATCACCTCCACTTCTATTTTAGTAGCTCCTTCCCTAGTGGTGAAGGATATTCCACAAACTCTAGTCTCCATAGTATTTAAGGGTGTGGAGACATTTCTGGGAAACATAATCATTTATAAATTTCAGGTTATTGCTGTGGAAGAGCCAATGACGGGAATATTGTGGTCCCATGATCCAGGAACATCATACCTTATGGCTGCAGGGACACTCAATGACGGGATTATTGTGGGTCCGTTCTCCAGATGCACACCCCGGCAGGTTTTGCTGAGGTGCTGGGACAGATGCAGCCCACATAGCCTAAGACAGGGGCCCTGCCTTTTCCTGGCCCTGAGGGCCTGGTTATTTAGGTACTGGATATGGATACAGGCCACAAAGCCTAAGACAGGCCTTCCACCAGCCCTTGAATTGGATTATTGACCTATTATTAAACAAAAAGGGGGAATTGTCGGGGGCCCTGGACCTGAACCTCCTGAAGTGAGTTGAGGACTCCTTTGTGCCAGGACCCACCTTAACCCAGGATTCCTTGATTACCACGCTGAAGTGGTGGAACCTGGCCCGTGGCAGGGGAGGCACAGAAAGGATGGGCTCCTCCTTTGGGGAGGAATTGGGGAGGAGTCCCTGCCCCATAGATGAATTACAGGTGGAGGGAAAAGGACTATAAAAGGAATGGACTCGGGATGGCTTGCGGGAGACACTGCTGACTTGTGACATCAATAAACATCGTTGCGTCTATCCACCTCGGCTCCTCTGTCTGGTATTTCCCTCCTCCCGTCTCCACGAGGAGGGCCGGAGACGTCCGAAGCCCCGTCCGGCTCGGGGAAGCTGGAAGAGGCAGTCTCTGGTAAGGTTCCCAGTGACTAGGTCTCAGCCCCTGACACAGATGGAGGTGGATTCTGACCCTGATACAAGCCCCAGTTCAAGATAAAACTGAAAAGACCATTAAATCAAAGAAAATACCAACCAGTATATTACAACAGAATTAGAGATTCCCTCAAAAAAGAATAAGTAATTCTGTTAATAGCTTCAAAAAAAAAAAAAAAGAAAAGAAAAAAATACTATCTTATGGAGTTATCCTTTGCTAGCACAGTATTTGTTTTGCTATCAAGGAAGCAAGAGATAAAAATTAAATAAAATCTATTAAAGAAAGAACTGGAAAGAAGAAAAGTAGCTTTGAAAAGAAACTGTGTAAGCCTTACCCAAGAAATGGATTCCATGAAAACTAAAATAGACAAACAAAAATTAATGATTCTATAACATAGCAAGAAATATTAGAACAAAATCAAAAGGCTGAAAAAAATAGAAGAAAAAATAAGATCCTTTATACCAAAAGCAACTGACCTGGAAACTAGTCCAGAGGAGATAATTTAAAAATCACTAAACTATCTGACAATCATGATTCCCTCTCTCCCTCCAAAAAAAGTATGAATAATAATTCATCATGAAAACTGCCCAGATATACTAGAATCTGAGAAAAAAATCAAAGTAGAAATAATTTATCTTCTCTTCTCTTCTCTTGAATGAAGCCCTAAAATGAAAACTTCCCAAGAAGGTTCTAGCCAAAATCCAGAGCTCTAATATCAAGGAAAAACTACTGCTACAAATATCCAGAAAGAAGCAGTTCAAGTACCACTTTCAAATTCACAAAACATCTGACAGAGGAATCTGAGGAAAATCAGAAGAAATCTGGGAATACAATATTTCAAAAGGCAAAACTATATATGCTTATAACAACAATAACTTACTTTGTAGAACTTGATATAATCCCATAAGAGGGAAAATGAAAAAGAGAACTTTCAAACTTTTCTAATGAAAAGATCAAAGCTTAGTAGGAACTCTATAGTGTCTAGACTCTAGAGAAATTTAGAAAGCTAAACTCATTTGAGAATTTGGAAGGTGCTGTATGGTGATGTAATTAGTTAACTCATTTATTAAGCAAGTATTATGTGACAGTCATTGTGCAAGATAGAAAGGATATAAAAAAAAGTAAAAGATACTCTCTGCTATCAAAAAGCTTTAGTCTAATGAGGGAAACAATATGCAAAAAACTATGAACAAACATAGACAATATAAACTGGAGATAAACCACAGAGGGAAACTCTAAAACTCTAAAAGATTTTAAAGACACTCTTCAATGCAATAGTACCAATTATATTTCCAGAAAATACAGGATAAAAGCTACTCACTTTTTAACAGAAATTCAGTGTACTCAAGGTGTGTAAAGAGACATTTATTTTTGGATAAGGCTTTGTGTAGCTTCATTTTGTTTAATTATTCTTAATTCTAACAAGGGATTTTTGTGGATTTTTTTTTGGGGGGGTCTTGGTCTTTGGTCTTAATTTTCCATTATGTGGGATGAGGATTTAACAAATAGTTATTGACTGACTGACCTAACTCACAAGCACTAAAATAATACGAACACATAAAAATTCTCATTGAGATTATACATACATGTAAACAGGCAATTCAAAGAATGACCAATCATTAAAATGTTTTCATTATACTTGCACTGTATTCAGCTTTATTTTAAAATGTTATTAGAGAAAGAGAAAATTTTATAAAAATATAGTGATATCATATGTTTGACTCACCTGCGGCTAGCTGATTTTTTCTCTATTTCTTTATCTACTCCTTTAGTAGATTTGACATTTTCACTTCTATCCTTTTTCAATTTCTTGGCAATTCGTTCTTTCATTAGATTCTTTTCATCACTATCATCTTCATCTTCTTCACATCCATTTTCATTCTAGAGAATAAAATTTAATATCTGCCTGATTAACAATTATCCCAATGTTCATTGAGAAAAAAGATATTTTTGGTCATTACCTATATACATTATATAAGATTTCTTCTGTTAACTATTTTTAATGAATATAAGCTTATGTTATTTCATTGATAGCCACAGAATATATGTTCATTTATTTAATATTCACTGGCCTATTGTGATTGTAATAACGTGCTGGGCACTGTGAATGAATTATACAAAATAAAAAATGAAACCAAAAAAATAGGTATTCATCCTTGCAAGAATTTTACCTCCTGTAGCATAAAAGAATTCTGTAATTATAAAATAGATGCATTTCACCGAAATTGTCTATTCACATATTAAAAGATAAAATGTCATTTAACATTTCTTTACTCACATAGTCAACCTGTTTTTAAAACTTAAATTTTAATCAACTCCTGGGTGACAAACCAATAATGCAAAACAATATGAATCCAAGTAGAAGAATGGATTAAAGAAAAAACAATGAAGCTATTATTTCTCATACAAATTTTTGCGTGAACACTTAACAATTTAATATTACTAAATTAATTACATTTGAAATTTAAGTCATCTAGAAATAGTGTAAAACTACTTAAATGAAAGTTATTACTCACATCATCTGAATCTCCTGTCATTGAATCTGCACCCTTTTCACTAAAAGTAAACAGAACATTCACATAAATTTCAGAATCTCCCTAAAACTGACAGAAATACTAAACAAGTAAAAAAAACACAACCTATTTTCTAGACACATCAGATCAAGTTTATTCATTTTACTCAGGTCTTCTTTTTGAATATACATGCCGAAGATGATAGACAATTTAAAAAGCTGCATCATTACTGCTCAATAGTAGTCACTCTTTATTCACACAAATGAAACTTAGTGATTCACGAGAAAAAAAAAAAAAGAAATATACTGTCGAACAAGATTTGTTATGTCACTGAAACAGATTAAGGTTCCAAGACCAGACAATTCTAATGTTAGCATGTTCAAAAACTTGAGAAGAAGTTCCTATTCTATCAGTTCCAGCTAAAGATTATTATTTGTAATCATGCATTCTTAAAAGTTTTGCTCCAAATGGGACATCTTAAAATGTGCTAACCTTAAGAAATAGCATTTTATTCCCTCTCTAAATTGTAGCACTCGAACGTGTCACAAACTACAATGGAAAATTCAAAGACAGTGTGTAGATAGATATGTTGAGCAACTCCCGTGACTCAGTTTCAGAACTTCTTGGACACAACCCAATGAATGAGCTGAATAAATGCATAGTATCTAGTAGGGCAGACTGTATTTAACAGAATCACCAAAATAAGATGTGAAAAGAATTTGACAAAGTAATTCTATTCATAGAAAATAAGACTGAATAATCATTCAACTAATCAAGTAGCAACTAATCAAAGAACCTTATCAAAAGCTATCTTTCATCCCCAAAAAGAAATAACACAGACTATTATAATCATTAGACCCCAGAGAGCAAAAAATATATATAATATTCATTTTAGACCAAAATATGACTGCTTGTTCAGTGAAAACACTAATATAAATGAAACTATTTCTATGAAAAATTTTGTCCAAATATATTACCACTATGGCAAAACAGATTTCAACTAAATATTAATTTTTTTTGATGAAAATTCCAAATAATAAAAAAGTTTTCAACCTACAAAGCTTTAAAATTAAAACTTTTTTTTTTGATTCAATAGAAATAATAACACAGGGAGAGAGTTTAGAAGTTTCTCTCCATTCTGAAAATGAAACACAAGTTTGATGAACTGTCATATTTGCTAAGAAGTGGAAAAAACTACATTTAAAATTTCATGCACTTAAGAGAAAAAGGAATTAAAATACTTTGAACAACAATATCCCATCCACACCCATCCCCAAAATATCTAACACCAAAACATCCATGAACTTGAGAATGTACTAATGTGATAACCAACCTTTCAACAACTGGAACTGAACTGAGATGTGGATCATCTTTCAGCAAATCATGACTACTTTTGCTTTTTCCCTTCATGCTCTAGAAAATAACATTAAAAAAAATATTTTATTATGAATGGAGAGGTAGAGTTCACCACCAAAAGTATACCATAGCATGGTAAAGCGTACAAGCGTGTAAGCATGGGCGTAGGCATAAGCGAATAATAATTTGTAATAATTTATAAGTTTTTTTACCACTAAACCCTCCTACCCCTCTTACTAAATTTTATCCCTTCCGTCAAACCCCAAAACCAGATGATAGGCCTTTAGAATGGTAATTAAATACCGCAGAGAAATAGGTAGAGACCTGATTTCATACTAGTTCTGCCACTTACTTAGGTAGATGACCTTGAACATCTCTGGGATAACTCTTCTGGCTTTGAAAGCTATTTACAATCTAGCTCTAATCTTTTTCAGTCTCATTACAGACTGTTCCCCTTCCTACATTCTATGATGTAGGCAAATTGGCCTCTTCAGTATTCTTCTTTAAAGTTAATTTTCCTGATCTCCCCCCACCTCTTTAAAATAATAAAACTTATTCTTACATAAATATAACAGAGCCTATAAATGCAAATGAATACTGTCCTTTCTGACAACTTCTTTGGATAAACAAATAGTTTAAACTTGGATTCTCACTCCTTTGTAGCAATCTTCTGCCTCCACATTATCAATTCTTTTTAAAGATGCTCTGGCTAGCATCAGCCCTGAAGTCAGGATTACGTGAGTTCAAATCTGGTCTCAGATACTTAACACTTACTGGCTATGTGATTCTAGGCAAGTCACTTAACCCTAGATGCCTCAACCAAAAAAAAAAAAAAAAAAAAGGTACTGAAGCAGTACCCATTAGGGAAATACTTTCCTGTTTCTTGGGATTTCTGAAGGCACCTGAACCCCCAAAATATCAACCCAGAATTAGGAAGATGTATGCTAATTCCAGAGTTTCCCTTGCCTCACAATCTGGAAGCATTCGCAAAACTGTGCCAGAAAAATGATTCTGCCCTCTAATCAGCAGAAACAAGAATGATGAAATTCAGTCAATGGTTCCTATTTTCACTCTGTTTTCCCAGAGCACAATGCTGGGGAAATTTTAACCCAGAATTTAATCTCATTCTCCATCCTCAGAAATCCCACTAAGAATGGCTGGAAGGAAGGAACAGAAGACAGAAAAGGAGGTGACACAGCCTTCAATATTTTGTTTAAATATTTATTGGTATTTCTAAATTATCTGAGCTTGCATGATTTTGTATAAGAGTAGGTTTTGGTTAAAGATTGAGAAGGGAAATTATTTCATGGAAGGAAAAAAAAAATTTCCCTCGTTTTACTTTAGGATGGGGACAATGTTCATTAGGAAAGTTTTGGCAATTTTGGTAATTAACTGAGAATAATCCAGAGCAACCCACTAGACTGACTTTGAACACAGAAAAAGATAAATGAATAAAGACATAAGTCAGTAGTAGAAAAAGGCAGCAGTTAATATAGTTGTCTAAATATACAATGCTTGGTATATATTAGGTACTTAATAAATACCAGATAAATGATATTAATTTTACATATGGAATTTAAATTCTTTGTGAGGATAAATTCTGGGTGTTTTATTGAGTTAATAAACAAAATAAATAAATAAATAAAACTTTGCAATAAACTTTATTTTACAATTATTTGAAAATAAGGTATTATTTCTTAATACTTAAAAAAATGTCATTAGCACATGTACCCCTTACGCTAATACATCTATATCAATTACATAGGTGATCTTATGTAATTACTTAGATCAATGAATCATACATTTAGTCCTGGACAAAACCTTAGTGATCATAAAGCCCAACTTCTTCTGAAGTCCTTCTGAAGTCCAGAATAGCTTCCTCTGTATAACATATCAACTCCTGTCAGTAAAACCAAATTTAATTATCCTATTATTCAAGCACTTCTCTTTTGTTCATAAGGCCATTGTAAAAAACACTGCTGAATAGTTTATGAAGTCAAGGTCATGTTTATTGCATTCCTTTAATACATTTCTTTAGAAATTCTAAATACAAAGACTTTACAAAATAAAGAAAATGAAGTTGGTTTGACAAATTACAGTATCTTAGAATGTCAGTTTTCTCACTTGTAAAATGATGAGGTGGGATGAAATGATCTCAAAAGTCCCTTAAGCTCAAATTACAAAAATGTTGTGAGATAATAGAGAAGAAATGAGTAAAGAATGGAAAAAAAAAAAAAAAACCAAAACAGGAAACCCAAAGGGAAAGGAAAGCAAACCATGATTTGCCAGAATCAAATGAAGTAGTCTCTAAAACAAAATACTGACTATCCATATTATATTTCTTATTTTTTAATATGGTAAAGTCTATTTCAAGCTTCACTAATTTTTACTTTGTGATCAGTCTGACAGGGTCTGTGGGCAGAGGTTTACTATTGGATCACTGATGAAAAAGATGAACTTAAGTAAAAGAAAGAAAGAAATTAATCTCAAGCTAATCTGAAATATCCCTTTATGTCCAATGAAATCTTAATGTCAGTAAAGAATTTTAGATGAGACTAATTAAAAAAACTTTTTAACCAACTCTAAATATTAAGTAATTATTTATTACAAATCCACTGGGAATACAAAGACAAAAGTGATTCATTAAAACTAATACTTAGTTTTGTCTAGAGAGTTTTACCATAGCTACTTGAAAAAGAATATTGCTGAATTTCTTTAAAAAAAATTTTTTTTAATTAATGTCCTTAAAATTTTTTTTAAGACTTTTTACAAATCTAGGCAGAACTTCTCTCCAATTAATAATCATATACTGTACACATAAACACATGCATATATATATATATGCTATCTCTTGCTTTCAATTAAATTTCTATTAGTTGTAGCTGCTATAAAGTGATGAAATGATTAATAATAATGCTTTTCCCTTGAACAGTGCCTTTTCAATAGTATTCATGGGAATGAAATGTTACATATGATAATATGATGAGTGCTCATTCAAGTCATTTGCTAGAAAAAACTGGTTTTTAATATCTTTAATGAGGAAGAACAATTATATTCAAGCTTTCAATAAATTATAGTGGTTTTTCAAATTTTTTAAAAAGAGAATAATGTTCTAAAGTTTGAAAGTAACATGTCATACATAGTAGCACCCTTATCCTCTTTAAGCTTGGTTGGGACAAATTGCTTTTGTAGCACACTGTGTACAATTTTCGGTAGATTCTAAGTTTATTATTTTTTTCCCCTATTTCATGGAAAAATAACCAAGAGCAATAGGAAAAAGGAAATAAGTTCCATTTCCAAAATACATGCAAAGTAAAAAGAATAAAAGGTAATGTTTTTAGGGAGGTCAATTCTGAAAAATAATTGCCTCTAAATTTTTTATATTAAAAATATTTTAAATGAATGAAATTAACTCATACTTGAAATTACTAAATTTCAAATTTATGATTTAAGCTTACAGAAATGGATTTTTTAAAAGACCAACCAATTAGCACATTTACTAATTATTAGATTAGTAAAACTTCCTGTCCACCTTAAATTATTATGTCTTAATATTTCAAAGGATCAAATCCAAAGGTGAAAAGTAAACCCACACTTTTTCATTCAGTGAGACATTAATGAAGTTCTCTTCCACAGAATGCCTATCAAAAACATGGCCTTTTAAAATTTCATGGGAACTAGTACAAGCATTCAGCTTATAAATGTATTATCTTGTCCAAGATCGATGTACTGATAGACTAATTCATGTCATAGTCTGAGACATAAGCTTTGATTTGAAGGTCAGTTTCTTTTAAGTGGCCAAGGATTTGCATAAAGAAATTCAGCATTATTCAAGAACTTCATGAAGTGAGTTTCTAGGAATACTCACTTCCTTACAATCAAGGAAGAAAGAACAAGAGACAAGGACAGAGCCCTAGAGAACATCCATACTCAGGGGATGGTAATGAGCATAATATCATCGATGATCAGGAGTATCCAGAAACAGATGAGATCATTAAGAAAGAGAAGAAAGAGGCCAGAAAAAAATCCTCAGGGATACTCAGAATTAAGGAATTAAGTGATTAAGCGGTCAGATAGGAAAGAGAACCAGAAAAGAACAGTGTTATAAGATGACAAAAGTACATAGAAGAAGGTGGTTAATAGCAGGAAATTGCAGGAAAATCAATAAGAATAAAGATTAAGGAAAGCTCACTGAATTTAGCTGATGATCTTTGAGAGAATAATTTCAGAACTGGAAGCAAGATCTCAAAAGATAATTTTAAAATAGAGAGTAAGGAAGCAGAAGCAACTAGTGAAGATTTTGAGTTTAACAGATAATGAGAAGTGAATTTAGAGTTCAAATCAAAGCTTCACCACTCACTGCCTTATATGACTCTGGCTAAGGCACACACTTAGTCCTCAATTTCCTCATCTGTAAAATGATGCGAATGGAATAGGTAATTCTCCAAGTTTGTTTCCAGGTTAAAACCTAAGATCTTCCAAACAATGAAAATAAATGAAAAGAAACAACAACACAATAGACTCAAGGGAAATTCCTTTAAAAGATTGGGAAATCTGAGTATAAATAGAAAAAGTAAATAGAGACTGAAAAATGAGAAAGATAGGAAAGGATTCATTAATAAAGAGGCCTGCTTCTCAAAGGAGAGACAATAGGATCAATTAGATTGAGAGGATAAGGAGAGGTTAAGCCTTGGCAAGAAGAGTCACATTTTCCTAAGCCTACAGCAAGGGAGAAGACAATTAGGAATGCAGCTTTAAGAAGAGCAGAAGAGAAGAGAAATGATGTGGATTTTCTCAGCAAAGTAGGGGCAAGATTATCTGCTGAGAGAGAAGTAAGTGGAACACGCTGACAAATATGGATGATATCTTTGATGGTAAAAAGGAGAAATGATAAATGGTACTCATAAAAAATTTAAATATTAGTACCAATTATTATTTTAAATATGAATGGAATTTTAAATTAGTAAACTAGGTTAAGAGACAAAATCAAGGTAGACATTTTCTAGAAACTTCCTAAAAGTTCAAAAGTTCATAAAGAAAGGCTCTGCCACATGTTCACTGAGAGAACATCCAAATACACAAGATACAAACGTTCTGTGTTGTATCTGATAAAAGAAAAAAACAATCAAGCAAAGGAATAAATCATTGACATTTTAAATTAGCCAAAGTTAAAATTCTGAAAGAGTTTGAAATATATTTAAAATGTTACTTTAGTATTTTATAGCTTCTATTACAAAAATACTAGGATAATGCAAGAGTAGAATGCAGAAATCTTATGAAAACAAAGCAATACTATCTATCCAAGAAGTCTAACTTTAAGAAATTCCATTAGATAGAAAAGAAAAAAAGAAAAGTAAGACTATTTTCCAAAAGGTACCAAAAGAAATCTTATGAAACAAAAGAAAAAACAAATTGCAATTTCACCTGACTAACTCGGTTTACTTCTTCTTCTTCCTCTTCAGCTTCTTCTCCAAATGAAAGTAAACTAAAATTTCTAGTGAAAGAAAAAGATTCATAAAACAGTATTTTAAAGTATTTTCATTTCCAAAAAACATGCCTAAATTTTCAAAAACAAATGAGTATATGCTATTTGACAAAACTAAGTTATGCCTTATTTTGATGAAATGTTCCATTATTTGAATTTGCTTTACTAATACTTTAAAAAAAAAAAAGACTTTTGCCACAGAGGACAGATATTCTCAGACAGTTCAATTTGCAAAAACAAAACCAAATTTTACCCTAAAATCTACATATTCAGATATTTTGACATAATTATCTCTCCAAGAGAGTTAATAATCTCTGAATTTGTCAATGATTAGTTATAAAATTGAAATTACTAAAATTTTGCAAATGTGTGCTCTAAAAACCCTGAAAGGATAAAACAAAGCATCATCTACCAAAATAATCTGCCATATCTTGTTTTACTCATTAATATCTGCTATGCAAAAATTATATGCAAACAACTATGCCATGCAAAAATGGTGATATTGGAGGAAATTGGGCAAATTGTCATACTCTTCTTAATTCCTCAACTTAAAATTAGAGGTAATTAGATTTAATGGAATAAACACTGGAATAATCAAAAGATACAGATTTCATTATTAACTTTGTCTCTTACTGGCTTTCTAACTTGAAACAACTCACTTTACTCAAGCCCCCAATTCATTCATTTGTGAAATGAAAGGGCTGAATTCACTCAGTTTCATAAACCTGTGGTCTCCAGCCTCTGAAGAAATTTCTGGATAGAATTCAGGAGTACTATGAACTTGGATGGGAAAAAAATTACATCCTTATTTCACTCTAATTGGTTTTCTTTGTAATAGTATGTATTTTACTATGTGCTTTTAAAAACAAGAATCTGAGACAAGATTCATAGATTTCATCAGAATTCCAAAGAGGTCCACAACACAAGACATGGTTATGAATCCCTGGATTAGATAACCTCTAAGGTCTTTTCTAATGTTAATGCTTTGTAATTCAAAACTGAAGTAAAAGTGTCAAATTATCATTCTTTTAACTCAACTTATTTTATTCAAGTATTTGAGAAAAAAGACTCAAAATAGGGAAATGGAAAAGGCTTGACAGATCATCAGCATTAGGAGGGAATGCTTTCATAAGATTTAGATCCAACAAAAGCATTGATTTTCTAATTTACATATTGACTGAATGACTGAGTCTGAATCTGTAATTTCCCTGTTATAGAGAAGCTCCCAGTAAGGAAAAGTCCTCTCCCAGCTGCAGCTTGGCAACTATTAAGCAACATATAATCTAAGAGAGTTGTCTTTGGCAATGAGAAATAAAGTGAGTTGTCCCAATCTGGATCTGAATCCAGTTCTTCCTGGCTTTAAGGTTGGTCTTTCATCTCCTACCTTAGAAAGCTTCTCTTATTTATTGTAAGAAAAAAATACTTAGAAAAATTGAAAAATCAATCCAACGGTCAATGATGGTGACATTTCATACAAATAACACTAATTAGAATGAAGCAAAGAAATAAATTAAATTCCAAAGGAGGTAAGGAATGGCCTTGCATTAGGGATTATTTTTATAATTTGATTTTTATTAATATGTTTCAGCAATATGTAAGAAATTTTGAAACTGATTAAAAACAAAAATTGTTTTCAATCAACTGCCTGAATCCTTTTACAACTTGTCATAAGCCATACATTTTTATCACCTACTCACTAAAGCAAATTTAAAGAACATCTATTAGGCAACCTTATAAGTTTGGGTTTTAACTACAAATTTGAAAGCATTAAAAAAAATTCCATAATTCAGGCTTTCAAATTATTTTAATGTCTTCCAACAATAACAGCATATTAAGAAAGTTGATGAATCAATGCTACTTTTCACATTTGAGCAAAATTCTTATATTACTTTGTGCCTTTAGTTGTTAATTTCTTTACTTCATCTTCTGATTTGTCCTTCTTTGGCTTCTTATTGTCTCTTGGTATGATGTCATCAAAAGGATTAAATAAAACCTAGGAAAAGTAATATTTAAAACATTATTTAATTATTTAAAATATTTCCATATAACAACTTTATTTAATAATTTGTTTTTTCTTAGTGTAATTATTTTCATTATCCAGCAATATGTCTTATATTTCTTTAAATCACTTATTTCACTTTTATGTAGACTCACAAATGATTAGAGCAATGACAGCAGTAATCTGAGTAGGATTGAACAAAGTAAGTTGATCTAGACTTCTCACATATTTCACACTTTCCATAGGTCACATAAACGTATTTGTGTGGATTTCTTTTGTTTGTCTATACTTATTTGTTATAAAGTTTTTCTTTTTTCTTTCCCCATTCTTTCTCTCAGTTAATAGGATAAATGCGTATCAGTAGGAAAGCCGTTAGCAATAGTGATTCAAAAAAAAGAAAGAGGGAGAACCATTGAAACATTTCTTTAAATGAACAGAACAGAACAGAAACAAGTTGAAAAGGAAGCACAAATTAAGACAGTTTTTAAACCAATGTGTAGAATTTATTATATTTTTTCTAAAGCAAATTGCACAAGACAGAGATTTATTATTTCATACACAATCCTCATTTTATGTTCTGCAGTGTATATGTTGCTACATGTAAACAAGATGTGGTAAATCCACTATTTTTGAAGAACTTAAGATGAGTATTACACAGAGGGTCGTGGTAAGGCACACAGTAAGTGTGAGAAGGATGTAACCAGTGTAGAAAGGAGTAAAAAAAAATATTATGGAAAATTATAACAGGAAGAGAAAAATGGCTGATCATGCGACAAGAACACGGAATGACAAGTGAACAGCCAGAATGCTATACTGGTACCCCCATGGTGAGAGAAGAAAGTGACAAAAGTCTCCACTAGGCAAGCTGGACCCCCAAAAGAAAATTATTAGGAAAACATGGAAAAACCAGTTGTCAAACTCACTATTTGTATGTGTATGCATACACACACACACACACACACACACACACACACACACATATCTATTACTTCAACCAAAGTTTTCCAAGAATTGATAATAATTTATTCAAGCTCCAAGCCTCACCAAGAATATCCTGAATACCCACCTCAGAACTTCTTATTTTATGTGGATTAAGTGGCCTTTCTTCTTCATTAATGTCCACTTCTGTCAATCTTAGCATATTGTATACCGTGTCTCCTGTTACCTATCAAATAAAAATGTTTAAGAATTTAATATATCTAATAATGAATACGTTTTTTTCAAAAAATTTAAATAAAAGGATGTATTTTATATTAAAACACTGAAATATATGTTTCTTCCTTAAAAGAAGAAACATAAAATGAAATAGTTTAATAAACCTTAAAGGGAACTGAGAGTTACTCAATCTTAGTTTTCATTAGCAATAGAAATAATATCTTCAACATGACCTTCTTCTAACTAACTCAGAGAAGCAAAGACATCTCAGACATTTCCTTCTTTCCTACCCAAACAGCACTTATTGTAAATTTAACTTCTCCACTATACTCCCGTACTAGGTACCTTCTTCTTCACTTCCTTGGCTTTCTTTTATGCATTGTTCCTCCCAACCCCCATTAGACTACAAAAACCTTGAGAACAGAAACTCTCCTTGTTTCAATTTATATCCTGCTGTTTAACATAGTACCTGACACATAATAGGAATTTAATAAATGTTTCCTGGCTGTCAGAGCATTTTTCAAAACTTGCTAAAGAACTTATGCTTAAATATCTGAGAAGAATCTGTCCCACAAAGCAGATTTAGAGCACTCAGTTTATAAAAGTGAATACAAGATATTCAAGTATATAACACTGGCCTCATGTTTATTCCTAAAATCCCAAATATTCCAACAGGGTTAACAAGTCATTGGTATTTTAAAAAGGAAGGAAGAAAAATCCCAAACCTATAATTCCATGTCTTTCTTCAGTATAATGGTCAAAGCAAGAGATTTGCTTATTTTCTCCCAGTAGTACTGATTAGGACTAATAACTTTAAATATCCATGCTCTTCAGTTAAAAAAAAATTCTTATTTATCTTGGGTTTCTAATTTAAATTCTAATTGTGTTTATATGGTTTTCTTCTACCAGGATGATAAATCCAAGCTTTAATAAAAGGATGGGTAAATGGAAAATTAACCAGCAGAGGGAGCTATAGATTTGTGGATCTAAAATGCTAGATTTACTTTTTTGTTTTAGTTTCTTGCAGTAAAAGAGCAGGGTAATTCAGAGACTATATTCAAATAAAAAGTTTGCTGAAAACTCAGTCAAAGAATATATAAATTAACAAATGCCAAATAAAAAAAAATTTGGAGCAGAATCCAAACATATCGAAAAGAAGATCTCAAAAAATTTAAATAAATTCCTTCCACTTTAACATTAATAATGCTATGAGTAAAATTAATTATAAATAGTCAAATTCTATTAAATACCTATTATGTGCCAAGCAGTACAAAAAGAGACAAAAGATAATTCAGTTTCCCAGGAGCATATAATCTAATAATGGAGACAATAAATATGTACAAAGAACTCATGTATAAGGACAAGTAAGGGGAAAAAAAATTAACACGGTGAAAACACTAGAATTAAAAAGGGTTGGGAGAGGAATCCTGAAGAAATTGGGATTTTAGTTGAGACTATAATTTCATTATTAAAAATTCATGTAGGAAAATAGATTAAATTATATCATAAATAATATATAACTACAATTGTTTAAAAAAAATTTTGAAGCCCAAATCTTTTAGAAGCAAAAGTTCTGATCATATGTCAACTTCACTTACTACAGTGAAATTTCTGTTTAGCCAAATGAATTGAACAGCCATTAGAATTCATATAGGATTTGACCATTTGTAAACACTGGGGGAAAAAAGATAAGTAAAAGAAAACAATAACCAATTTACAAATGTTGAGAAACCAAAAATTTTATAAGAAACAAAAGTGAATTTTAGAAATTGAGAACTGAACACTAACCTTTCCAAAAATGGTATGTTTATTGTTAAGTTCATCTGCACGACCCAAGGTAAAGAAAAACTGACTGCCATTATCATGAGGTCCAGCATTTGCCATGGCAACCAGTCCCCTCCGATTAAAACGCAATCGTGAGTGAAATTCATCCTGTAGGAAAAAAAAGAAAAGGTTAAGTGTGTAAGCTCAGTTGAGTCGATGTTCACTTGGTTGGCAGACTCCTACACATATTTTATTTTCATCCTGTATCATAAAAAAAAAAAAGCTTAAGTGTGTAAGCTCAGTTTAATGAATGTTTACTTAATAGGATCCTACACATTTTATTTTCTATTCAAAAATTTTCTTTCTTTATTTCTTTTTTATATTGAACTGATTTTCAGGTTTAACAAAAGTCTTAATTTACTTATCATCAGTAACAATACATCTTGGAAAGGTAGGAAGGGACCAGGATGATTTTAAATACCAAATGGAGATTTTATATTTGTAATTTATCAGGAGTCACTGAAATTTACAGATTTAGGGGCAGGGATAGTAGATAAGTGACATGATGAGACCTATACTTTAGGAAGATCACTTTGACAGCTGAGTAGCCATAAATTGAAATGGGAAGAGACTTGGGGCTGGGAGACTAATCAGAAGATTATTCCTATAGTACAGGAAGAAAATGATAAAGGCTGAACTAGTATGTTGGCTGGTGAGTGGACAGAAGAAGATATATCTGAGAAATGTTTGTCAACAGATAGGAAATGTGGTATATATGTGAATCAGAGTAAGGAATCTAGAATGACTCTGAATTTGCAAGTCTGAGTGACTTAGGAGACAATATCCTTGATAATGACAGAAAAGTTTTTGGGAAAGATAATGAGTTCTCTTTTGGATGTCCCAGTTCAGGATGTTAATATGGAACTAAAATTTGGGTGAAAGATACCAGCTGGATGGATAGTTCTGTAAGTCATCATCATAGAGATAATTAAAATGATGGGAGCTTATGAGATCACCAAATGAGAGAGGGTATGAGAGAGAAAAGTAGAAAGTCAGGAAACTGAGGAGTAGCTGGACAAATGAAAAGAAAACTAGGAGAGAGCAGTGTCATGAAAATCTAGAGAAGAAAAAGTACCAAAAGGAATCAACAGGTTCAAGTATTGCAAATGAGGATTGAAAATGGATCATTAGATTTGGTGATAAGAAAACACTGATAATTTTGGAGAAAGCAATTTCAGTTGATATGAGAAAACAAACTATAAAGGGTTTGCAGTAAAAGAAGAGGAATTAAAAACACATAACTTTTTCAAGGAGTTTAGGAAAGAAGGGAAAGAAAGATATAGCAAGATACCTAATAGGGATATTCAGATCAAGTAAGTTTTTTTAAGAACAGAAAAGTCATGGGTTTGCTTGTCGGAAGAAGGGAAGGAGTCATTAGCTAAGAAGAAAATTGGAGGAAGAATAGAGACAAGATGGCGGGACTAATGTGCTGTAGAAGATGAGAGGGGATGGTATCAACGATCCATGCAAAGGAGTTTGCCAAGCAAGAAGGATCTTACCTTTTAGAATCAGTCCTCTCACTAACAAATACATATTTGGGTCAATATAATTTTAGGGAACCTAATCAATTCACCATGTAATATATTTAGGATGCTATAGATTTGTGGAGAGTGCATGGGTATCTGAATACATTTATCAAATCACTCTGTCATCCAAGTAAGTACAACATTTGTTTTCATCCAATCCCATTCCAACTCCATTATTCTTTGGGAATCCAAAAAACTTCCTCTCCTTCTTGTCTCCTTTTTTTTTTTTTTTTTTTTAAATGCATGTATAGCATCTCTTTAAACATTTCTATACATGTGGTATGATCTCAACTGCCAATATTCAAGATGGGTCAGTCTGTCTAAAAATGAATCTTTTTTATATATATAACGTATTACAGATTTTATTTATTTCATTAACCTAATAATTTATAGGCAATTCACTCAGATTCAATTGAACAAGAAAATGGTATACACAAAAAAAGTGTCAAGTAGTATAAAATTCAGAAGGGGCTAAAAAGACAAAAACAAAAAAGCCCCTTATGGAATTTACCTTTTTCTTTTTTTCCCTGGGAACAAGGATAGAGGCTGAGATTCATTAATAGCAAGTACTTCTTCAAAGGAAAATTCTTTTAAAAAATTAAATTATTCTCAATCTGTCTCCAAAATTTTCAATTCCATAACTGTTTGAAATACATCAAATATCACACAAGCTATTATCATTTCTATTGTGTGACAAAATAAACAGTCACCTGTAAGTAGTAAACTAAAAAATCAAATATGATACCTATCAGATTTGTCATGTTGATCTGATATCAGTGTTACACTAATTCATGCCAGAAGAACAAAGGAATATTCCCTTCTGTAAACATACTCTAAAAACATGAAATCTCTCATTATTTATAAATGTTTCAGAGAAGTGTGAAGCTTTGTTGTTTCTATTCCACATTTGTAAGATCATTACTAGAAACTATGGCAAAATTTAAATTTTAAAAGATCTAAAAAGTGAATGTGTAACAGCATGAGAAAGGAAACTATACTTGAGAACACTAATAATGTTCCTCACATTTCTACAGTTCTTTATCCAACATTAATAACAGCTACCTTGATATAACATTTTGCATATTATTTTTTTTTCATCCTCACATTATTCTCTTAGGGAGGTAGTAAAAGTATTATAATACTTGTATAACCTTGTTTTACAGACAGAGTGAGAATAAGTGCTCTTTACAAAGTTATTTGGCTTGTGAAGACTGGAGGTTCTTAAGGCCCTAGTTCAATTATTGATCCACACTGAGTTTAAAAAAAAAAAAAAAAAAAAGGATCCTTCCTCATTCAAAGGAGAACTATGGGAATACAGAACAAAATAAACTTTAAATTGACTCATACATTCTCATTACCATAAATATAAGTTTATACCATCAATTCTTTTTTCTTTTAAATTTATGCTAATAGCTTAAAAAAAAAGTAACTAATCTATTCTTGATCATTTTTTCCCCTTTCAGATACAAGTTTGGGAATTTTATTCCTGCCATAGGCTTTATTTTTCTTATTAAACTTTTTTTTGACATGTATTCTGTGCTATGGTACACTGTTGCACAAAATTAGCAATGTAAAATATATGCACTTTACAGCATAAATAAAACTGTTGAAAAAAAATTTCCTAATGTCCCAAAACCTTTCCATTTTTCTTTATTCAGAGAGATCAAATGAAGACAGATTTCACTGCAATTGATATTCTTCATTTTTGAATGATACAATCATCATTTTCTATTGTCATCTTGTACTTTGTACATCTGTATTATCTAACTTCAAAGAATCAAATAATTTGCCTCTGCTAATAGAAAAGCTTTGCCAGTTTAAGTGTTGCCATTTATGAAATTCTGAATAAATGGCTGTTCTTTGTCTAGCCTACCTTACATCATTAATTGGTTCAAAGGAAACATTTTGGTGAACAAAAAGTTACAAAGTAATAGTTAATTCCATAGCAACAATATTACAAATGGAATATTTGTTTCCCCAGTAGCCTAAGAATCATTATAAAAGCTAAAATTGGCTTGTATCTGAGACTGAAACAAGCCTAGGCATGGTATATTGCCTGAGATCAGAGGGATTCCTGAAGTTTAAAGCTGTGGAGTGAGAAATCAAAGCAAAGTATACCCTAAGAGACTTGAAGTTAAACAGAAAGAGGAATTACCTCTTTCTGCCTCTGGACTTCGGAACCCCCTAGTTTAAAGGCCAGATAGTTAATCAATCAATATTCATTTAATACCCTATATGCCATAAAGTATGTACAAAGAAGCTATTGACAGGATAAGTAAGAAATAATGAAAAGAGGTTTCTTATAGAATGTGGGATTTTTGCTGGGACTTGAAAAAAGCAAGGGGGTGAAAGTGAAGAGAAAGAATCCCAGACATGGAAGATAGCCAGGAAAATGCCCAGAATCTGGAGATGGAGAGTTTTATATTGAAGAACAGCAAGAAGGCCAATCACTGAATCATAAAGCACATGATGAAGAGTAAGGTACACACACACACCCACACACACACACACACACCACCCAACCCACAATTAGCTAGCAGCCAAAAGGCAATAGGAAAGGGGGAAAGGGGAAAAGACCAAATTCAGTGCCAGTCAGGAAAACAAGCATGTACCCTCTCAAAGTTAATAGAGAATGGATTAAAATACAACCTTCAAGGTTTCTATTAGGAGGAAACAAAAGTAAAAAACTCACCCAATGGCTTGGCTGTAACAGACCTAAAACTATATTATAAAGCAGCAGTCATCAAAACCCATTTGATACTGGCTAAGAAATAGAGTGGTAGATCAGGGAAATAGGTTAGGTGCACAAAACAAAATAGTCTAGGACTGCAGCAATCTAGTGTTTGATAAACCCAAATATTCCAGCTTCTGGGATATGATTTTATTATTTGAAGAAAATTGCTGGGAAAACTGGAAATTAGTAAGGAAGAAACTAGGCACTAACCCATACCTAACACTCTTTACCAAGATAAGGTTGAAATGAATTCATGATTTAGACAAAGAATGAAACTAAAAGTAAATAAGAAGAACAAAGGATAGGATACCTCTCAAATCTGTGGAGAAAGATGGCATTTGTGGCCTAAGAAGAACTAGAGTACATTATGGAATGCAAAATGGGTAATTTTGATTATATTAAGTTAAAAAATCTGTACAAACAAAATCAATGTAGACAAATTAAAAGGAAAGCAGTAAACTGGGAACAATATTTTGCACCCAAAAGTTCTAATAAAGCACTCATTTCTAAATATGTAGAGAATTAACCCAAATTTATAAGAATACAAGCCATTCTCCAATTGACACATTTGTCAATTGTCAAAGGATATGAACAGACAATTTTTAGATTAAGAAATTAAAACTATTTCTTTTCATATGAAAAAATGTTCCAAATCACTAGTGATCAGAGAAATACAAATTAAGACAACTCTGAAATACTACTACATACTTCTCAGATTGGCTAAAATGATAGGAAATAATAATGTTGGAGGGGATGTGGGAAAACGGGGACACTTAACATTTTGTAAGTGGAGTTGTGAAATGATCCAACAATTCTGGAGAATAATATGGAACTATGCCTAAGAACTATTAAACTGTGCATATCCTTTGACTCAGCAGTGTCTCTACTGTGTTTGTATCACAAGCAAATCATAAACAATGGAAAAGGACCCACATATGAAAAAATGTTTGTGGCAGTTCTTTTTGTAGTGGCAAGAAACTGGAAACTAAGTGGATGCCCATTAGCTGGAGACTGGCTAAGTTATGCTATATGAATATTATGGAATAATATTCTGTGCTATAAAAAATGATAAATGTGGGTCAGCTAGATGGCAGAGAGATTAAGAGCATGGTCCCTGAAGTCAGAAGAACCTAAGTTCTCACAGGAGCCAAGAGTAGATGGGTCTTTATCTGAGCTCTTCCTGGCGTCCTTCAGATCAACATCAGATCAAGCCTTTGAAATGGTTTTGGAGTGACAGAACCCATAAATATTTGGAATGTAATAAAAAATTTCCAGCAGAAGATATTTTGAAAGAACTTCAGAAAAGGTCTGTTTCAATCGGGCACAGGGGGAGGTGGTCAATTGCACCACAGGGACCCAGGGTGATGTGGAATTAATGCACCAGGAATCTACCCAGAAGCTCTTAGCAAAAATACAGCAGCATTGGCTACTCTGTCCTGGTTGCAAGCCGGTGGATCAGTAGATTAGCTGTGAGACATCCAATACAAATACAAAAGACAAATAGTGACCCCAGAATAGTGGAACTTCCCACACCCACCAGGTAGCTAATGTAAAGATGCTGTGGGAAATAGAGGAAGCTTGGGACAACCTCCCCTTTTCCTAAAGGCACAAATCAACATTAAAAAAAAAAAAGAGCAAAAAGAACTCTGATCATAGGTTTTATGGAGAAAGAGAACAGACCTCAAACCCCAAGGATCCTAAAAGCAAATCATCATCCAAAGATGATGAGTTGGTCATCATCTCACAAAGCTTTCTTGAAAAAATTCAGAAAGAATCTTAAAAGAAAGTTAGAAGAAAAATGGGAAAAGGAAATGAAAACTTTGTAAGAGAGTTTGGAAAAAGAAACACAAAAATTATCTGAAGAAAACACCTTAAAAATAGATTTAATAAAAAGGAAAAACCATATAAATCCTTACAAAATAGACTTGAGGAAATGGAAAATGCAAATAACTCCTTACAAAAAAGATTTGAAAAAAAAACCATATAGTTGAAAAACAGAATTTGTGAAACAGAAAAAAAAAAGTCTAATGAATAAAATACCTGCTTTAAAAGTTCAATTGATCAAATGCAAAAAGAAGATAAAAAAGCTAACTGAAGAAAATGACTCACTAAAAATCAAAATTGAATAAATAGAAGTGAATGATTCAATGACAGTTCAAGAATCAGTCAAACAAAACCCCCCAAAAAGAAAAAAAATTGAGGAAAATGTAAAATGCTACATGGGTGGGAAAAAATTGACCTGCAAAACGTATCCAGGAGAGACAATCTAAGAATTATTAGACTATTTGAAAACCATGATGCAATGTTTCTACTGGGTTTGTATCCCAAAGAGATCATAAAAGAGGGAAAAGGACCCACGTGTGTAAACATGTTTGTGGCAGCCCTTTTTGTAGTGGCAAGAAACTGGAAAGTGAGTGGATGCCCATCAGTTGGAGAATGGCTAAATAAGTTATGATATGAATGTTATGGAATATTACTGTTTTATAACTAGCGATCAGCAGGATGATTTCAGAGAGGCCTGGAGAGACTTACATGAATTGATGCTAAGAGAAATGAGCAGAATCAGGATTTCATTGTATGTGGCAACAGCAAGATTATACAATGATCCATTCTGATGGATATGGCTCTTTTCAACAATGAGGTGATTCAGGCAAGTTACAATGGTCTTGTGATGAAGAGAGCCATCTAACCCAAAGAGAGGGCTATGGGAACTGAGTATGGATCATAACATAGCATTTTCACTCTTTTTGTTGTTTGCTTGTATTTAGTTTTCTTTCTCATTTTTCTTCTTTTTTGATGATTTTTCTTATGCAACATATTCATGGAAATAAGTATAGAAGAACTGAACATGTTTAACAAATATTGTATTTCTTCCCTTCTAGGGGAGGAGTTGAAGGAAAGAGAGAAAAAAAATTTGGAATACAAGGTTTTTCAAGGGTGAATGTTAAAAATCATTGATGCATATGTTTTGAAAATAAAAAGCTTTAATAAAAAAAAATTAAATCCAGTCTCAGATACTTTCCTTCCCTAACTGTGTGGCCCTAGGCAAATCATTTAACTCCAATTACCACACATACACAAGAAATGATGAATGTGATAAACAGAGAAGGAAGGAAAGGTCTATATGAACTGATACAGAATAAAACAAGCAAAGACAAGAAATAATATAAACAGTAACTATAGCAATGTAAATTGAAAAAAAAATACATATCAAAATATCAAAAGTGACAAAATTATAAAAATCAAAGAAGCTCAAATGTGGATATAAGAAGACATACTCACCCTATCCCTTCATGAAGATGGGAGTCCACAAGTGTTATTATACATTGAACATTTTCAATTTTTAAAATATATTCCTCTTTTTATCTCTTTTTTTTTTTGTCTTTAAGAAATATTATTTGTTGTATAAGATGGCTCTGTGAGAAGAGGAGAAATTCTGGGGATAACTATGATGATGATGATGATGATGATGATGATGATGATGACGACGTGTGTGTGAAATAAAAAACCATGGAAAGATAAGCATGAAATGATAAAGAGTAAAATAAGTGCAAGAAAAAATAAGGATAATGACAAAAACAATGACAAAACAAAGAACCAGATATACGTGCATAAAACTAAAAGAAGATGCTGTAAAAGTAGACAAAACAAGCACAAGTAGGAGGCCACAAATGTTGCATATTACACATTATTTTCAGATTTTTTTCTATGTGGTGATCAGTTATGCTGATATTTTCCTTCCTCTTTTTTTTTTTTTTTTGCCTTAAAAAATTTATTTATTATATAGTATTGCTGTCTGAGAGAGGCAAGGTGAGGGAGACTGGGAGAAAATATAATGATATTAAAAAAAATAAAACAATACATTTTAAAATTAAGAGGAGAAAGCTACTGAGGAAAGAATTAGAAGGAGAGTAAATAGTTCAAATCTGACTGCAGACACTATCTGTGATCCTGGGCAAATCATTTTTTTTTTTTTTTTTTTTTTTGTGGAGGGGCCCTCAGTTTTGCCTCAATTCTTCATCTGTAAAATGAGCTGGGAAAGGAAATGGCAAGCCACTACATGGGATTATGAAGAGATGGACATAACTAAAAACTGAACAACAAAAAGTAGCTTATAAGAGAAAGTGGTAAATCGTATCCAAGTAATATACTTCATGAAAAATACAACAGACCAAAGAAAACCTAATTACATGAACAGCTTAAAATAAGAACAAAATGAAAAGAATGAAAAAAATAAAATAAAATATAAGATATTTGATTTCAGAAACTGAGTTGAAAAACAGGCCAAAGAGAAATAATTTAATAGTCTCTGGACTTTCTAATATACATATATTTAAGTCTGTATACTATATTTTAAGAAATTACAAATGAATGAGAACAGAACTTAGAATATTTCTAGGAAATCAGTTGGAAAGGATAAAGCCTATAACCAAAAATAACTTCCCCTCCTAAACCAAATCTAACCCAGGGAGTTAGGGGAAACAGTAGCTAGAGAATGGGGATGGGAAACCGAATGGACTTTTAATAAAATAGATTTTGAAACATTTCTAATGAAAATCAGAGTAGGAACTCTGAAATATAAATACAAGAGATCAGAGGAACCAAGAAAGGCAAATTAATCAAATTAAATCAGAAAAAGAGATGACCTCAAGATGGACTGGTACTGTTCTAAAGCTCTACTGAGGAGATATATAAAGGAGAGTAAAATATCCCAGTACAGAAAGGGCAGAAAAGGAAATGATACTTGGTAATTCTCATACTTGGGTTCCTTGAGAAGATTACATAATATGAAAGAAACGGGGATAATATGCATCAACTAATAGACACCACTCTTATTTGAAATGAACAAAGGAAGATTGAAAACACAGACACCAACACACACAAGTTGAAGTAGAAATACACCAACAACAAGGAAACAGAAAAACCAAAGTAGAGGACAATATAATATTAAAGATGGAATAACTATAAGCAAAACAAATTTCCTGATCCTATGAAGGGAAAAAAAAAGAATATAAGGGGATGCCAATCAAATAGGGAATGGTTAAGTAAATGGTGGTATGTATGTGTAAGGTAATATTGTTATATTGTAAGAAATAAAGAAAGAGATAATTTCAGAGTATCCTGGTTAGGACAACCTGAAGATGAGGGAAGTAAGCAAAGAGAACAATGGTAGAGGCCTTTACACCTCATACTGAGGAAGGACTAGTTAAACGATGCTCTAAAAAATACTAACCAAAACACATAAATCAAAGCTCACCTTGAAAGGAGCTCCATAGATAGATTCTCCGCCAGTTCCAGTACCAGTAGGATCTCCTCCTTGGATTATAAAACCAGGTACAACCCTGTGAAATATTGTGTTGTCATAATAACCTGAAAAGAAATTGAGATTTTAACATGATAACCTCTGAGATTCTTTTTTTCTTGTCAAGTTTATTGTAGAGGTCATTCTTGTTCAGCCATTCATCGGATTAGAAACTTCCTGAAACCTCCTTCAAACTCAGGGTCTCAGCAGCTTTGTTCCCACATTCAATCCTCTTCTCAAAAAATACCATATTAAATTAGTTCTTCAATTTTAATATATTCTCAGGCCTTCCTTTTCTTAAAAAAAAAAAAAGGTTACCCTCTTGGGGTAGCTAGGTGGCACAGTGGATAAAGCACCAACCCTGAAGTCAAGAGGACCTGAGTTTAAGTCTGGCCTCAGATGCTTAACACTTCCTAACTGTGTGATCCTGGGCAAGTCACTTAACCCCAATTGCCTCAGGGGGAAAAAAAAAATTCACCATCACTTAAAAGATAAACTCATCAGATATCTACATATATTTCTTCCATTTCTTGCTGAACTGCTTCCTTTTTAAGCTTTACAATCTAGTTTCTGTTTCTACTGCTCTAATAATAATCCAAGTGAAAATTCAGGCTCTGCAATTTACTATTACTATGAACTAAGGCAAGTCATTCAAGCTTTCTCAGAATCATAACCAATTAGTTGCTATGTCACTTACTTTACTTCATCCATCTGCCCATTCCATTCTGAAGAAGAGAAAAACTCTACTTCAGGCTTCTATTTCTTCTTAATTACTCCATTTCTCAACTACTGCAATAATTTATTCTACTTCTAGTCTTTATATCTTTCAATTATTCCTAGATACTGTTCTCCAATTTTGGCAGGTACAATCACATCACACTTATTGTTAAGGTTTGATTAAGGTGTGTCAATCTCCGGATCTCCCTTCAAATAAACCACAAAGTAGATGACCAGATACTGGAGTAGAAGTGACCACATCAAGGTATTCTACAAATCCACATTTACATTTTTTTCTATTAACAACTTATTTTCCCTTCTTTTTTACCACTCCCCATGAAAAAATAATAAGAAAATCCTTATAACAAACATGCACAGCTAAGCAAAACAAGTTCCTCCAATTAGTATGGCAGAAATTAGGCATGGACCCACACTTAACACCATATACCAAGATAAGATCAAAATGGGTCCATGACCTAGGCATAAAGAACGAGATTATAAATAAATTAGAGGAACATAGAATAGTTTATCTCTCAGACTTGTGGAGGAGAAAGAAATTTGTGACCAAAGATGAACTAGAGACCATTACTGATCACAAAATAGAAAATTTTGATTACATCAAATTAAAAAGCCTTTGTACAAACAAAACTAATGCAAACAAGATTAGAAGGGAAGCAACAAACTGGGAAAACATCTTCACAGTTAAAGGTTCTGATAAAGGCCTCATTTCCAAAATATATAGAGAACTGACTCAAATTTATAAGAAATCAAGCCATTCTCCAATTGATAAATGGTCAAAGGATATGAACAAACAATTTTCAGAGGATGAAATTGAAACTATTACCACTCATATGAAAGAGTGTTCCAAATCATTATTAATCAGAGAAATGCAAATTAAGACAACTCTGAGATACCACTACACACCTGTCAGATTGGCTAAGATGACAGGAAAAAATAATGATGAATGTTGGCGGGGATGAGGGAAAACTGGGACACTAATGCATTGTTGGTGGAGTTGTGAATGAATCCAACCATTCTGGAGAGCAATCTGGAATTATGCCCAAAAAATTATCAAATTGTGCATACCCTTTGATCCAGCAGTGTTTCTATTGGGCTTATATCCCAAAGAAATACTAAAAAAGGGAAAGGGACCTGTATGTGCCAAAATGTTTGTAGCAGCCCTATTTGTAGTGGCTAGAAACTGGAAAATGAATGGATGCCCATCAATTGGAGAATGGCTGGGTAAATTGTGGTATATGAATGTTATGGAATATTATTGTTCTGTAAGAAATGACCAGCAGGATGAATACAGAGAGCACTGGCGAGACTTACATGAACTGATGCTAAGTGAAATGAGCAGAACCAGGAGATCATTATACACTTCGACAACGATATTGTATGAGGACATATTTTGATGGAAGTGGATTTCTTTGACAAAGAGACCTGAGTTTCAATTGATAAATGACGGACAAAAGCAGCTACACCCAAAGAAAGAACACTGGGAAACGAATGTGAACTATCTGCATTTTTGTTTTTCTTCCCGGGTTATTTATACCTTCTAAATCCAATTCTCCCTATGCAACAAGAGAACTGTTCGGTTCTGCAAACATATATTGTATCTAGGATATACTGCAACATATCCAACATATAAAGGACTGCTTGCCATCTAGGGGAAGGGGTGGAGGGAGGGAGGGGGAAAAAATCGGAACAGAAACGAGTGCAAGGGATAATGTTGTAAAAAAAAAAAAAAATTACCCTGGCATGGATTCTGTCAATATAAACTAATTATTAAATAAAAATTAAAAAAACAAAACAAAAAAAAAACAAGTTCCTCCAATGTTCCACTTCCAAAAAATGCATGTCTCATTGTTCATGCTTAGTACATCACCTCTCTGTCAGAAGGAGAAAAACATGAAAATCAGAGTTGTTTATTGCATTCTTCAGAATTTCAGTCTTTTAAAATAGTTTATTTTCATAATATTACTTAAGCATAAAATATGTTGATGTTTTATTAAACCCAGAGTAACCTGTTTCAAAGACTCGTCATTTTTATTTCCATATTTTATTCTCTATTACACTGTTTTCTTCCATAACCTCCTTTATAGCTAAGCTCTTCTCTTTTCCATTACATCAGTTATTTGTGTGTGCCTTTTAAATAAAATGATTGCCCTTTTTCTAAGCCCATTCTTCGCAAATCTTCTGTGCTTATCTGTTTTCTTAGCATTTAGAAGTATCTTGAACATAATATATACTTCATAAATGTATGCTTTATTAAAAGAGAAGTCAAATAATAACAGAAATAATAATTACAAACTTCTAGCATTATGTTATTTTACAAAATTTCTCAGTTTTCATTTTTTATGAGATCACACAGAACATACCATATTTCTATTAGGTTTGCTCATGACAGAATGGATAGATAGCTAACCTTGGGAGATGTGCATACAAAAAACCTCAGCAATCAACTATTCCAATCCATGCACATTGGAAACACCATTAATATTTCTGATATGTGGTAACCCGGCCTCTGTTTGAAGGTCTTTAAGAAGGAAACCATCACCTCTAAAAGCAGTTTATTTCACTTCTGTAGAGGTCTAATTGTTAGAAAAATTTTCCTGACATTAAGAAAGTTTCCTATAGGAAACAACTCCTACACTAATTTGAAGATTTTTAGGAAGAAAACATGAGGAAAGGCTGCATTACACAAGTGCAGAAAAGCATGTCAAAGGCACAGAGATGTGATAGGGAAGAAAGAATAAGAGAAGTAGCAAGGAAATTGGTTCAGCTGTAAATGAGAATATGTGAGAGTGAATAAGGTAAAATAACCCTAGAAAGACTGTGAAGGTAGAAAAGTTAAAGTTTGTATTTTTTCCTAAAAGCAACAGGAAGTTAGTGACAAATCTTAATCTGGGAAGAGACATACTTATTTTTTTCAGACTATCACTTTGGAATGTCTCCTATCTCTCATGAGCTTCAGTCCCACAATACCATTTATCTATAGGATAACACCTATATGTTTCATATGCAATTGAAACTCAACTTGTTCAAAATAAAACACACTAACGTCCTCTATATTCCTGTGCTATTCCTTTACACTTGCATATTTCTGTTGAGGACATTATCCTTCTAATCATCTAGACTCATGCCTCAGAGTCATCCCCAATTTACTCCCTCACAACACATAACTAATCAACTGCCAAGTCTTGGTTGTCAATTCTACTTCTGTAATATCCCTCACAACTGTCCCTTTCTTTCCATATTGGAGTCACGATCATTCTTCTTAATATTCCTTGCCTGGAATATTGAAAAAGTCTCCCACTTGGCTTCTTTGTCTCCTCTTCCTTTCTTCTACAATCTATCCTATTAAAATAATGTACCTAAGAAAGACTATATTCTATACTATTACATATAGATACCATACTATACATCACATATACAATAGCATGAATAGTTTTTTTGTGGCTATGCCTGGAAATATAATAGCAATTTGTAATGTTTCTACGGAAAAACATATCTGCTGAATGCCTAGCAATGGCTTTTGAACAAGTGGGAAATGAACTTAGTTTTAAATTGGATACTTCCTGGGAAAAGAGTTTTATTACAAAAGTCTCATCACTATAAAAGAATTCAAATTTAAATTCAACAAACATTTATTAAGCATCCTACTATGTGCAAAATATTGAGCTAGGTTCTGGGGCATAAAGTAAGTTTAGCTAAAACACAATCCCAGCTATTAAAAATCTTAACAATTTAGCAAAGGAATAAGATACAAAAATAGATAACTGATTTTCACATTAACAACTATTAATTTTTCCCAAAGAAAAAAATTAAGTGTAACTGTTACCTTCCATACAAAGTTGAATGAAATTTCGACATGCTTTAGGAGCCTCTTTTGACCATAGTTCTATGTCAATATCACCAGCTGTTGTTTTCAATAAAACCTAGGGAAAAATTGATTATATTAAATTATGACTAAAAAGTGCTACAATTACAGTATTTAATACATTCAATTATTCACTTAACAAATACTTACCAAGCACCTATTATATGCAGGGAACTGTCCAACACAGGGGGGCATAAAATATGATAATCTGTTCCCTCAATAAGTTTTTATGCCTTTCCCAGTTTTATAATAAAAATCAGAAAGTTTGGCTTTTGTTGTTGTAGTCAATGAAACTTTAAATGCTCAATTATTATTTGTATTATACATTAATGATAATTAGTTCAAGATGGTTCTCAGAAGTAACTTTTAGACTCATTAAAAAATTAATATACTCAGTCATGCTAGAGGAAAAAGTAGTTAATTTGGACTTTGCTGATTCAGAATTTATGCTAGCATAAAGGTATACAGAATTGAAAATTAGTATTCTTACATTCTATAGCATTTCATATTTTATATTTAAATATTTTTCTCACAATAGTCCTCTAAGATATTATCTATTTTGCAAATAATAATAATAGCTAACATTTTTATAATGCTTTAAGGTTTGCAAAGCATTTTACATGTTTTGTCATGAAGTCTTCCCAACAACTCTAGAAGGTAGAAGCTATTATTATCTACATTTTATAAATGAGGAAAATGAGGCAGACATGAGCTAGATACAGGACCACATAGTTAATAAATGTCAAGAGATAAGATCTGAATTCAAGATTTCCTGATTTCAATTCCAGTATTTTATATATTACTACACCTAGTTTAAGGAAATTTAGACACTGAGAGAATGACTTGATTGGAATCATATTATTATTGGAAATTACTTCTTTGATTACCCATTCAATAAAATCCTGCTTTCTCAGTCACTGTTTATATGAAGTGAGGGGTAGAAGAATTCCCTGCAGCCTCTAATTCAAGAAATGGAGAATTATATGTAAGGTACAGCAAGTAAATCAACAGGACAGGGCCTCAGAGTCCATACAGGAGAACAATGTGTAAGACTGGGAAAATAAATGAGATGGTAAAGCCTCAGAATTAGGTAGGAAGGGATGGAGTCAATATTATGACAAGAACAAGAGAGAAACAGTCTTATAGAAACCTGACTCTGTAAGACTGAAGAGAAGGATGGGAAGATAGATAAGTCAACATCCACAACTAGAAGTGATCACTCCATCTGAACTATCATTCAGTTTATACCTCTTTTACTGTATTTTTACATTCTATCTCCTTAAATTTTTCTTTTCTTTGGTTGCCTTCCCAACTAGTCTGTAAGCTCAGGAAGGACAAAAAGGCTATCTTGTTCTCCTTTGAACGTCTCACAGTGACTAGCAATCCCTTGTGGATAGTAAGCACTTAAAAAAAAAAAAAGTCATTTGTTTATTGAATAAAAGAATAATCTTTTTTAATTTGAAAATCTCAGAATTCAAAAAATCACCAAGTCCATCAAATGAAAAAAGCAATTATATTTGATTACTAATTTCAAAAACTATTCTTGAAAGAATTACTAATACCTAACTTATATGTTTTCATATAGCAACTTGTAAAGCACTTTAAGATTTATAAAGCACTTTGAACTATTAATTCAAGTACAGTTGTGAAACATGGAAGACCATCTTCAAGCTTCCAATGATTCTGTTTTCCATCTCCAATTTAGAATTCAAGCCTCACACTGAAGTAGCTTGGATAGAGTACTGGGTTTGGAGTCAGAAAGACATGAGTGCAAATTCAGTCTCAGATATTTACTAACTCTGTGATCCTGGCCAAGAATTTAACCTCTGTCTGCCTCAGTCTCCCATTTGTAAAAGGAAAATAAGAGTACCTACCTCTCAGAATTATTGTAAGAATGAAATAAGATGAGGGGTGGAGCCAAGAGGGCAAAGCCAAGATGGCAGAGAGGACACATGCGTTGAGCTAAGCTCTCCCTTACCCTCAGACTATTTTTTATGAAATAGCCTCAGAATTAGTGCTTGACTGTCAAAACCCATGAATATTGGGAGTACAACAAATTGCCAACAGAAGATAATCTCAAAATTTGCCAGAAAAAGTCTATTTTTCTCACAGGCAGGGATGGCTAGGCCAAGTGCAGAATTCAGGCAAGTAGGTAGTGAGAGCATGGAGAACAGCTTATGCTGAGCAGCCCAGAGGGGGCCGGGAAATTCACCAGCGGAAAATCTGTGGGGAGAACTCTACCACAGTATCAGCTACTCTTCACTGACAGTAAGCCAAGTAGATCAGCAGAAAGGCTATACAGACAGGGGGTAAAAACTATAATCCCAAAATGCTAGAGTCTCTTGGAATTTGGCCACACCCACCCAGCATCGGGAGGGACTCAACACAATCTCAGCATTCCCGCTGATCACAGCGTAGACACTAATCTCAGTACAGAAGCTGATTCCAGTGCAGCCATTGCTGTCCCAGTGTTGCTTCATTACTACTGCCTGTTGTCTGTTGAGGAAGCTTGGTAACACCACACTGTCCCAAAAGCAGACTGCAGGGTTTTTTGTTTGTTTGTTTTTTTGGGGGATCAAAATGAGTAAAAAGGCAAAGCGGGCTGTAATTATAGATAGTTTCTATACTGAAAGAGAGCAGACTTCAAACTCTGAGGAGACTAAAAGCAGATTGTCTCTAGAAGAAGCCCCACATGGTGATATAATCTGGTCCCCATCACATAAGGCTCTCATAAAAGAAATTTAAAAGACTCTTTAAAAAGAGCTAGAAAAAAATGGAGAAAGGAAAGGGAAACTTTGCAAGGGATCTGCATAACTCATGCTACTAATTAAAAGATAGAGTGGATAAAGAAATCAACTCCCTGAAAAACAGAATTAGTGAATTGGAAAAAGAAAATAGCTCTCTTAAAAATAAAATTGGCAAAATGGAAAAAAATTCCATAGAACAACTCATTTAAAAACTCAATTGGACAATAAATAGTCCAATAAATAAATAAATATAGAAATACAATAGTAATAAAAAAGTTGGTTGGCATAACCAAATAAAAAAGTAAATGAAGAAAATAATTCATTAAAAATCAGAATTGAAAAAATGGAAATGAATGACTTGAGGAGACACCAAGAATCAATCAAGCAAAACCAAAAAAAAAGAAAAAATAGGAAAAAAAATGTTGAATACTTACTTGGGAAAACAATAGACCTGGAAAATAGATCTAGGAGAGATAATCTAAGGATTAATGGACTTCCTGAAAAATCATGATAAAAAAAAAAGAACTTAGACACTATTTTTCAGGAAAATATTCAAAGAGAACTGCCCAGATGTTATAAAAACAGAAGGTAAAATAGACATTGAAAGAATTCATCGACCACCTACTGAAAGAGATGGCAAAATCAAAACTCCAAAAAATACTGTGGCTAAATTCCAAAATTATCACACCAAGAAAAAAATACTACAAGCTGCTAGAAAAAAACAATTCAAATACAAACGATATAACTCAGGATCTAGCAGCATCCACATTAAAGGATCAAAGGGCCTGTTATCTGATATTCTGAAAGGCTAAGGAACTTGATATGCAGCCAAGAATAACTTACCCAGCCAAAATGAGAATTTTCTCCAGGGAAAAAGATGGACATTCAATGAAATAGATGAATTCCATTTATTTCTGACAAAAAAACAGGAACTAAACAAAAAGTCTGACTTACAAATATAGGACTCAAGAGAAAAATAAAAAGATAAAAAGAAATCTTAAGAACTATATTTCTGTTATGAGTATACATAAATAATACATGTATAATTTGGTTTTAATGTTATAATATAAAAAAGGAACTAGAGATGGAAAGGAAATTGTACCAGGAAAAGGGAAAAGTGGTGGTAAAAAGAGGGAACCTACATCTCACAAAGAGGCAAAGGAAACCTATTATATCTGAAAGAATGAAAGGAGGGGGATGAACATAGTGTGAATCTTACTCTCATCAGAATTGGCTCAAAGAGAAAATATTAGACATAGTTGGTTACAGAGAAACTTCTCCCACCTCATTGAAAAGTGGGAAGAAGAAAAGTGAAAAGGAAAAGAGTAAGCTAAATAGAAGAGAATACAGAAATTGTAAGGGAAAGGTTTAAGAAAAGGGGAGGGACTCTAAGAGGGGAGGAGGGATCCTAAAGAGGGAGGGCTACTTGAAGCAAGTAGTATTCAAAGGCTTAATACTGGGGAGGGGGGAAAGGAGGAAAGGTTAAGAAGATGATAGGAAATACAGAATTAGTAATCTTAGCCATAAAAATGAATGGGATAAAACTCCCCCATAAAGTAGAGGCAGATAGCAGACTGGATTAAAAGCCAGAATCCTACAATATGTTGTTTATAGAAAACACACTTTTAGGTGGGTGATACATACAGAGTAAAGGTAAAAGGCTGGAGCAGAATGCTATTATGCAAATCAAAAAAGCAGGGGTAGCCATCCTGATCTCAGATCAAGCAAAAGCAAAAATTGATCTAATTAAAAGAGATAAGGAAGGGCCCTATATCTTGCTAAGGGGTACCATAGATAATGAAGCAATATCAATATTAAACATATATGCACCAAGTAGTATAGCATGAAAATTCCTAAAGGAGAAACTAAAAGATCTGCAAGAAGAAATAAGACAGCAAAACTATAATAGTGGGAGATCTCAACCTTGCACTCTCAGAACTAGATAAATAAGAAAGAAGTTAAAAAGGTAGATAGAGGTTCTGCACACATATATTGTATCTAGGATATACTGCAACCCATTCAACATGTAAAGGACTCTTGCCATCTGGGGGAAGGGGTGGAGGGAGGGAGGGGAAAAATCGGAACAGAAATGAATGCAAGGGATAATGCTGTAAAAAATTACCCTGGCATGTGTTCTATCAATAAAAAATTATTAAAAAAAAAAAAAAAGGTAAATAGAACGCTAGAAAAGTTAGGTATGATAGCTCTTTGGAGAAAACTAAATGGAGACAGAAAGGAGTATACTTTCTTCTCAGCAGTTCACGGAACCTATACAAAAATTGACCATATATTAGAACATAAAGACCTCAAATTCAAATGCAGAAAGGCAGAAATAGTAAATGCATCCTTTTCAGATCATGATACAATAGAAATTATATTCAATAAAAACCCAGGGGAAAATAGACCAAAAAATTGGAAACTAAATAATCTTATCCTAAAGAATGATTGGGTGAAACAGCAAATCATAGACACAATTAATAATTTCACGTAAGAGAATGACAATAATAAGATGTCATACCAAACAAGTGGGATGCAGCCAAAGTGGTAATAAGGGGAAAATTTATATCTCTAGAGGCTAACTTGCATAAAATAGATAAAGAGAAAATCAATGAATTAGGCTTGCAACTAAAAAAAGCAAAAAAAAAAAAAAAAAAAAAAAAAAAGAGCAAATTAAAAAGCCCCAAACACTAAACTTGAAATTCTAAAAATAAAAGGAGAGATTAATAAAATTGAAAAAAAAAACTATTGAATTAATAAATAAAACTAAGAGTTGGTTCAATGAAAACAACAACAACAACAAAATAGATAAACCCTTGGAAAGTTTGATTAGAAAAAGAAAAGAAGAAAATCAAATTGTTAGTCTTAAAAATGAAAAGGGAGAACTTTTCACTAATGAAGAGGAAATTAGGGTAATAATTAGGTGTTACTTTGCCCAGCTTTATGCCAATAAATTTGATAACTTAAATGAAATGGATGCATACCTTCAAAAATATAGCTTGCCCAGATTAACAGAGGAAGAAATAAATTGGTTAAACAGTCAAATTTTAGAAAAAGAAATAGAACAAGCTATTAATCAACTCCCTAAGAAAAAATCCCCAGGACCAGATGAATTTACATGGGAATTCTACCAAACAATGAAAGAACAATTAATTCCAATGTTATACAAACTATTTGAAAAAATAGAGATCGAAGGAGTCCTACCAAATTCCTTTTATGACACAGACATGGTACTGATACATAAACCATGTAGAATGAAAACACAGAAAGAAAATTATAGACCAATCTGCCTAATGAATATTAATGGAAAAATCTTAAATAAAATATTTGCAAAAAGATGATAGAAAAATCATCCCCAGATAATACACTATGACCAAGTAGGATTTATACCAGGAATGCAGGGCTGGTTCAATATTAGGAAAACTATTACCATAACTGACTATACCAATAACCAAATTAACAAAAACCATATGACCATCTCAATAGATGCAGAAAAAAAGCATTTGATAAAATCCAACATCCACTCTTATTAAAAACACTTGAGAGGATAGGAATAAATGGACTTTTCCTTAAAATAGTCAGTAGCATCTGTTTAAAACCATAAGTAAGCATCATTTGTAATGGGGATAAACTGGAATCATTCCCAATAAGATCAGGAGCGAAATAAGGTTGCCCACTATCACCATTACTATTCAATATTGTATTAGAAATGCTTGCTTTGGCAATAAGAGTTGAGAAAGAGATTAAAGGAATTAAGAGTAGGTAATGAAGAAAGCAAATTATCATTCTTTGATATGATGGTATACTTAGAGAACCCCAGAGATTCTACTAAAAAGCTATTAGAAATAATCCACAACTTTAGCAAAGTTGCAGAATACAAAATAAACACACATAAATCATCAACATTCTTATATATCACTAACAAAATCCAACAGTTAAGAGTTACAAAGAGAAATTCCATTTAAAGTAACTGCTGATAATATAAAATGTTTAGGAATCTTTCTGCCAAAGGAAAGTCAGGAACTATATGAGAAAAAATACAAAGCACTTTCCACAAAAATAAAGTCAACGCTAACCAATTGGAAAAATATTAAGTGCTCTTGGTAAATATAATAAAGATGACAATACTACCTAAACTAATCTATTTATTTAGTGCTATACCAATCAGACTCCCCCAAAATTATTTTAATGACCTAGAAATAATAACAACAAAATTCATCTGAAAGAACAAAAGATGAAGACTTTCAAGGGAACTAATGGAAAAAAAACAATCAAATGAAGGTGGCCTAGCTGTACCAGATCTAAAACTATATTATAAAGTAGCGATCACCAAAACCATTTGATATTGGCTAAGAAATAGACTAGTTGATCAGTGGAATAGGTTAGGTTCACAGGACAAAAGTCAATAACTTTGATAATCTAGTATTTGACAAACCCAAAGACCCCAGCTTTGGGGATAAGAATTCACTGTTTGATAAAAATTGCTGGGAAAATTGGAAATTAGTATGGCAGAAACTAGGCATTGACCCACACTTAACACCATACACCAAGATAAGGTCAAAATGAATTCATGGTCTAGGCATAAAGAATGAGATTATAAATAAATTAGAAGAACATAGGATAGTTTACCTCTCAGACTTGTGAAGGAGGAAGGAATGTGTGATCAAAGAAGAACTAGAAATCATTATTGATCACAAAATAGAAAATTTTGCTTATATCAAGTTAAAAGGCTTTTGTACAAACAAAACTAATGCAGACAAGATTAGAAGGGAAGCAATAAACTGGAAAAACATTTTTACAGTTAAAGGTTCTGATAAAGGCCTCATTTTCAAAACATAGAGAATTGATTCTAGTTTATAAGAAATCAAGCCACTCTCCGATTGATAAATGGTCAAAGGATAGGAACAATTTTCAAATGATGAAATTGAAACTATTTTTATTCATAGGAAAAGGTGTTCCAAATCATTATTGATCAGAAAAATGCAAATTAAGGCAACTCTAGATACTACTACACACCTGTCAGATTGACTAAGGTGACAGGAAAAGATAATGACGAATGTTGGAGAGTGTGTGGGAAAACTGGGACATTGATGCATTATTGGTGGAGTTGTGAACAGATCCAACCATTCTGGAGAGCAATTTAGAATTATGGCTCAAAAAGTTATCAAATTGTGCATATCCTTTGATGTAGCAGTGTTACTACTGGGCTTATATCCCAAAAAGATTTTTAAAAAAGGAAAGGGACCTGTATGTGCAAAAATGTTTGTGACAGCCCTTTTCATAGTGGCTATAAACTGGAAATTGAATGGATGCCCATCAATTGGAGAATGGCTGAGTAAATTATGGCATATGAATGTTATAGAATATTACTGTTCTGTAAGAAATGACCAGCAGGATGAATACAGAGAAGCTTGCAGAGACTTACATGAACTGATACCAAGTGAAGTGAGCAGAATCAGGAGATCATTATATACTATAACAACAATATTATATGAGGATCACTTCTGATGGAAGTAGCTATCTTAGGCAATGAGAGGATCCAATTCAGTTCTAATTGATCAGTAATGAGCAAAGCCAGCTACATCCAGCGAAAGAACACTGGGAAAAGAATGTGGACTACTTGCATTTTTGTTTTTCTTCCCAGATTATTTTTACCTTTCTAAATCTGCTTTTTCTTGTGCCACAAGAGAACTGTATAAATATGAACACATATATTGTATTTAAGACATACTTTAACATGTTTAACATGCCATATAGGGGAGAGAGTGGAGGCAAGGAAGGGAAAAATTGGAACAGAAGTGTTTGCAAGGGTCAATTTTGAAAAATTACCCATGCATATGTTCTGTCAATAAAAAGCTATAAAAAAATGCAATAATATCTGTAAAGTGCTTAGCAGAGTTCATAGTACATAGTAGGCACTTAATAAATGTCAGTTCCCCTCCTTTCCCCATATTTCTTTCCTCCTTCCCTCCCTCTTTGCTTTCTTTATTCTTTCTCTTCTCTCTCCTTCCCTTCTCCCCTTCCACTTCAGGACCTTTGAATGGAGGTTTTTATCTGCCCAAACCCAGGCCCACCATGTTTCTTCTTCGCTATTTTTTATGTCATGCTGCAGCACAGCAGAAGCTGCCCCTCTTTCCAACTCTGGCCCTGATAAAAGTATCAAGTCAACTATCATTATTGGAAAGGAAGTGTCAAGCAATTTCCTTAATGACTACAATCACCATCTCCAGGATTTCCCAATCTATTAACATTTCTCTCTCTTCACTATATTACAAAATAAACTCCTTGAAGGCAGGGCAAATTTGCTTGAATTTCTATCTCCAGTGCTCAGCATAACATAGGTAAGTATGTAATAACAGAGTCAAATTTATAAAAAAAATAAGATCCATGTCCCAATTGATAAATAATCAAAAGACATGATCTGTGCCTGAAGGGCTGTAAATTCCTGCATTTTCTTTGAACTAGCAACACCACTATTTGGCAGGAATACCAAAAGATTCAGAAAAAAACAAGGGAAAAAAAAAAGGAAAATGACCTATATGTACAAAAAATATTCATAGCAGTTTTCTTCTCAGGACAAAAAAAATTAGAAATTACGGGGATGTCCATTAATTAAGGAATGGCTTAATAAACTATGGAATGTGTTTGTGATGGGTATTATTGTTCACTGTGAAATGATGAGCAGGATGTACTTAGGGGAGAAAAAAAACACCTGGAAAGTTCTCCATGAACAAAGTGAAATATACTGTGCAAAGTAATATCAACGTTCTAAGATGACCACCTGTAAATGACATTGTTATTTTCTGTAGTACAATCATTCACAACTACTCTGAACGACTCATAATGAAAAATTCTATCCATACCCAGAAAAAGAACTTATTGTGTCTTAATATAAATTGAAGCATTCTCTATTTCTCTCTCTCTTCCTTTTTAACTTGATTTTTCATGAGGGTTTTTATTTTCATTAGGTTAGAAGATCAATGTTTTCTTTCATAACTTGATTTTTATGGAAATGTTTGGCATAATTTCAGGTGTGGTTTCTTAATTGTGGATGGAGATAAGGAAGAGGACCTAGAACTCAAAAATCTTTTAAAAATTGTTTTGAATGTAACTGGAGGAAAATGTTAAATAATTTTTAAAAAAATACATTTCAGAAACTAAGACCTCCATTACTCACCAAACGTCATGCCTTAAAGTATTACATATATGTTATAAAAAATATTAATAATGACAAATACATTTTAACCTTTATGCTTAGATTTCTTATGTGTTAATTTTCTATACTTCATTACAAAAAAGGAAAAAATAAAACTACTCAAACATACCTGTTTCAGGATAATATGCAAAACATTTGTGCTTTCATATTGAAGAATACAGAATAAATATGAAAAAGGATACAATCTGTTACAATCCTTATTTTATGCTTTGTCTTTCCATTTTCTACAAAGTCTAAGCTACATCTCTAATACAATGTCTCTCAATTTTTTTGACTGTAAACTACTTCTACTCCTGAACCCCATCCCAACCACACATAAAAAATGGTCATACTTTTGATCTTGTCATGGCTCATAAATATACCATCTCTTAAGTTCAAGAATTACAAAATTCCTTTATCTGACCATAATTTACTATCTTCCCAACACCTCCTCTATGTTCACTTACCAAACTGCAATTTCTCTACATCATCATCTCCATTCCCTTTATGATTCCCTCTCAGGGCCTGAATTAGCCACTATATATTTTTCCCCATTTTGACTCTTTTGTGAGCCAATTCAATCCTACACTGCCCTCTTTACTCAACTACCACTTTTAACATATCACTGATTGTGCCCTGCCAAGCCTGAGCCTTGGATTACTTCCACCATCTACCTCCTTCACAACTATACACACCTATACACATACTGCTGAATGATAGTAGAAAAATTCTCATATAACTACTCTGATTATATTCACCACAAATTTATGTAATACAACCTCAACTTGGCTCTTACTTAGAAACCTCAATGCTAAGCAACCCTTCTTTACCTGCCTTATTAACTCAATCTCTATATCAGTCCTTCCAATCCTTTTTATTCCTCCTTAACCCTCCTATGGCTCCTATGAAAACCCTTGTTTTCAGCTGAAAACCATACCTGATATTTTATAGAAAAAAATGAGGTCTTTCATGAGCTCCCTCTTTCTTCTCTTCTTTCACCAATCTCACATGATGAGATGCCTTATTTTTTTACCAGAGATAATCCCCAGCCCCTCCAACAAAGCACAATCTTCTCATTCTTACTCATTCTCTTATTTTCCATTTCTCCCTTGTCTTCCCCAACTTCATCCTATATTTCTTTTGCCTTTTGTGGCTAAATTCCTTAAAAAGACCCTGTACTTTAAGTATCTCTACTTTTTCTCCTCTCTCTTCTTAACTTTTTATAATCTGACTTCTGATTATTTTAACCATTCCACCAAAACTGCTTTTTCCAAGCATCTCTTAGTCGTCAAATCAAATGGCAAAATTTTATCAAATATCATTCTCTTTCATCTCTTGGTAGCCTTTAACTCTATGAATCACTTTCTCCTTGATATTTTCTTTTCTAGGTTTTTGGGACATCTCTCCTGGTTCTCCTCTTATCTATCTGACCACTTTGCTAGATCTTACTCCTGATCATGCTCTCCAACCACAGATGACTTTAAGATTCTGTCTTGGGCTCCCTTCTATGTTACTTAACTTGATGATCGCATCAGATCCCATGTAATTTAATTACCTTTTTTAAGCTGATGATTCTCAAATTTATCTATCCTGCCCCAATCTCCAGATCTCCTATCTCTTAACTCCAGCTACTTTTTAGCATTTTGAATTGAATATCCAGTAGATATCTTAAATTCAATATATCCAAAATGGAATCTGTTACCCTCCTACCCTCCTCCTACCTTCCCTATTACTGGAGAGAATAAAGCTATCCTCCCAGTCCCTGGGCTTACAATCTAGCCATTATCCTGGAGTCTTCACTTTCTTTTTTTTTTTTTTTTCCTTTTCTTTTTTCTTTTGCCACAATACTAAAAGTTTAATCTTTGATTTTATTATCAGGTCAGTATCTCATCTCTCTTCCTTTCCTCTCTCACTCCACCATTTTTTAAGATGACATGTAATTCTTTTTTTTTTTTTTAATAATAATAACTTTTTATTGACAGAGCCCATGCCTAGCTAATTTTTTGCAACATTATCCCTTGCACTCATTTCTGTTCCGACTTTTCCCCTCCCTCTCTTCACCCCCTCCCCCAGATGGCAAGCAGTCTTATACATATTTAAATATGTCACAGTATATCCTAGATACAATATATGTGTGCAGAACCAAACAGTTCTCTTGTTGCACAGGAAGAATTGGATTCAGAAGGTAAAAATAACCTGGGAATAAAAACCAAAATGCAAACAGTTTACATTCATTTCCCAGCGTTCTTTCTTTGGGTGTAACTGCTTCTGTCCATTGCTGGACACTGAAACTGAGTTAGATCTTTTCTTTGTCAAAGAAATCCACTTCCATCAGAATACATCCTCATACAGTATCGTTGTTGAAGTATATAATGATGTCCTGGTTCTGCTCATTTCACTCAGCATCAGTTCATGTAAGTCTCTCCAAGCCTCTCTGTATTCATCCTGCTGGTCATTTCTTACAGAGCAATAATATTCCATAACATTTATATACCACAATTTACCCAGCCATTCTCCAATTGATGGACATCCATTCATTTTCCAGTTTCTAGCCACTACAAACAGGGCTGCCACAAACATTTTGGCACATACAGGTCCTTTTCCCTTCTTCAGTATCTCTTTGGGGTATAAGCCCAATAGTAGCACTGCTGGATCAAAAGGTGTGAACAGTTTGATAACTTTTTGGGCATAATTCCAGATTGCTCTCCAGAATGGTTGGATTCGTTCACAACTCCACCAACAATGCATCAGTGTCCCAGTTTTCCCGCATCCCCTCCAACATTTGTCATTATTTTTTCCTATCATCTTAGCCAATCTGACAAGTGTGTAGTGGTATCTCAGAGTTGTTTTAATTTGCATTTCTCTGATTAATAATGACTTGGAGCATCTTTTCATATGGCTAGAAATAGTTTCAATTTCATCATCTGAAAATTGTCTGTTCATAGTCTTTGACCATTTATCAATTGGAGAATGGCCTGATTTCTTATAAAGAGTCAATTCTCTATATATTTTGGAAATGAGGCCTTTATCAGAACCTTTAACTACAAAAATGTTTTCCCAGTTTGTTGCTTCCCTTCTAATCTTGTTTGCATTAGTTTTGTTTGTACAAAGGCTTTTTAATTTCATGTAATCAAATTTTTCTATTTTGTGATCAATAATGATCTCTAGTTCATCTTTGGTCACAAATTTCTTTGTCCCCCACAAGTCTGAGAGATAAACTATCCTATGTTCCTCTAATTTACTTATAATCTCGTTCTTTATGTCTAAATCATGGACCCATTTTGATCTTATCTTGGTATATGGTGTTAAGTGTGGGTCCATGCCTAATTGCCATATTAATTTCCAGTTATCCCAGCAGTTTTTGTCAAATAACGAATTCTTATCCCCAAAGTTAGGATCTTTGGGTTTGTCAAACACTAGATTGTTATAGTTGACTATTTTGACTTGTGAACCTAACCTATTCCACTGATCAACTAATCTATTTCTTAGCCAATACCAAATAGTTTTGATGACTGCTGCTTTATAATACAGTTTTAGATCAGGTACAGCTAGGCCACCTTCATTTGATTTTTTTTTTCATTAATTCCCTTGAAATTCTTGACCTTTTGTTCTTCCATATGAATTTTGTTGTCATTTTTTCTAGATCATTAAAATATTTTCTTGGAAGTCTGATTGGTATAGCACTAAATACATAGATCAGTTTAGGGAGTATTGTCATCTTTATTATATTCGCTCGGCCTGTCCAAGAGCACTTAATATTTTTCCAATTATTTAAATCAGACTTTATTTTTATTTGTGTGGAAAGTTTTTTTGTAATTTTGCTCATATAATTCCTGACTTTTCTTTGGTAGATAGATTTCCAAATATTTTATGCTATCAACAGTTATTTTGAATGGAATTTCTCTTTGTATCTCTTGCTATTGGGTTTGTTGGTGATGTATAAAAATGCTGAGAATTTATGGTGTAGTCCTCACTTTCACTCCTACTTGCTCCCCATTTCCATTTTTTTATCAAGAGCCTGTTGATTTCACCTATAACATTTCTCAAATAATTTCTTCCGTTTCTCCACTGACACTGTTATTATAATATTGTGAATCCTCACCACCATGGCCAGACTATTGTAATAGACTGCTGTGGAATCTACCTGCCTCAAGTCTCTTCCCCTTCCAATCCATTCTCCAAATCACGAAAGTGATTTCTGTACAGTACAGGTTAAGACCATATCACCCCTCTAATCAATACGTACCTCTTTTAATTATCTCCTATTTATCCTATATATAGCATATTGTCTCCCCAACAAATTATATACTCCCCTAGGTCTGAAACCATCTTTTACCTTTTTTGATATCTCAAGTCCTTAGCAAAGTATTTAGTACATAGTAAGTGCTTGATAAATGTTAACTGATTTTTTTTTTTGATGAAACTCCCATGGTTCCACTTTTTGATGATACTTTCACAACCAAGTACAAAATTCTCTGTTTGATCTATATATAATCTAAGTCCCTCCTATCTTTACAATCTTTTTACACCTTATTCCCTGAAACATACTCATCCATTGACACTGGCCTCGTTACTTTCTAGAAACAAGACACCCCACAGCAACACATACTGCCCTCTATGCCTAGCATGCTCTTCCTCAACTCTACCCATTAATTTCCCTGTTTTCCTTTAAATCTCAACTAAAATCTCATCTTTCATTATGTTTTTCACAACCACTCAATTCTAGTGCTCAAACCCTCTCTTAATTATTTCCTATTCATCTTGTATATACCCTATTTATACATATGTTTGTTGTCTCCCCCATTCCATAGGGAGCTCCTTCGAAGTAGGAGCTGTCTTCTGCCTCTTTTTGAATCACCAATGTTTAGTACAATACTTGTCAAAAGCATTTAATAAATGTTGTATAAGATGTTTAATAAATGTTTATTAACTATATACTAGCCATGTGACTTTAAGCAAATAACTTCATTCCATCTTCTTTTCAACATCTCTAAGAGTAAGGGGTTGGACTGAGCAATAGCAAAAGTCCTACTTACATCTCCATTATCTGGATCTTAGTAAGTATTTAATAAACACATGACTGGACTTCCTTTCCTGTGAGGCTTTTTTCTTTAGGGAGCATGTACAGATTTTTTTTTTTTTTTTTTGAAGGAGGGGAGGAGGAGCGGAGGTTTCCTACATAGTCGGATGGGAAAAACTTACATGCCCTTTTTCTGAGAAAAGCTTCAGTAGACTATCAAAGGAGCCTAGAACACAGGTTAAGAACCTCCAGGTTCAAAAGTTGAGAGATCCAGGAAGAGATGAGAAAGTAGATTGCTCCCTTTATGCTTGTTTTTAAAAGCTGAGCACCTTGTTCAGGGTGAGTTTAGTTGCAATTCTTCCCGAAGTGTGGAAGATGGATTCTGTGAGCCTTCCGACCCTGGCCTTAAAGCACTTGGATAAGGAAAGACCCTTAGCAATCATCTAGTTCAACTTCGTTATTTTACAAACGACTTGCGACTAAGTTGCACAGCTAGTAAATGACACAGAGGGGACTCGAACCCAGGTCCCCTGAGTAAGTCCAGCCAGTGCTCTCTGCTTTGCACTCAGTGCGCCTACCACCCCACTCCAGGGAATCTTTGAGGAAGCCCCTTATCCGCCCATGTCTTCCCCCCGCCCCCCTATTCCTCACCCCGTGCCCGCCCCCTCGCGCACTTACCTTTCCGTTCGTGGGCGGCTCCTGGATGTAAATGTTGCTCATCTTGGGCAGCCGTCTAGGGAAAGGAGATTCCCTGGCCGGATTCTTACACGACTCAAGGGTACTCGGTCTGACCGTCCGAAGGGACAGCCCAGCGGGCTCGGCCCGTTAGCTGCTAAAGGAGATCTCAGCTACGGCACCAACTGCTGCTCCTTTTCCTCAGGCAGTCTAGCAAAGCACTAACGGAGCAAGGCGGCCGCCATACTGCACGCGGTACCTAGCACCGCTCTCTGCGGGGAGGGGACTTTTTGATCTTCTCCTACAGAAAGGGTCCGGCAAAGAGCGAGGCCAGCCTCTGGTCATCCTCTGGAAGTTACATTCATTTAATTATACAACCTCGCTAGAAACTTTTTTTTTTTGTTTAAAATTACTCTTTACCTAGCAACTAGCAAGTCTCTTACCTCCCTCCCCCCCCAGGAAATGTCAGAAATGGTTTGGACTACTAGTGCTCAGTCTTCAACCTCCGCCCGGGAACTGCAGCTGAAACCGCCGCGTTCTGTAGTCTTCCCTGAGACTCCCGATCCTGAGAAGAGAAGGTGGCGGGAGAGAGTGAGCTGAAAGTGGACTGGCAGCCGGGCGAGAGCCAGCGAAAGTAGTGTCCAGTTAGCAAAGGCAGTCGTGGTGGCGGCAACACGAGCTGAAGCTCGGAGGCTGCCTCTGACTGGGACATGGCCCTGCCAGGTGACTGACTGCTCCTAGGGAAGCAGGGGATAAAGGTGCAGGCCGGGTGCACTGGGGAACCGAGCCGGGCTGGGGTGCCGGCGAAGCTCGGTGGCCTAGGCGAAGGACGGAGTGCGTGTACGAGGGGATAGTTTGTGCTGTACGTGTATGTTGGTGTGTGTGATTGCAGTGACGCTATCCATGTGTGTGCGGTGTGCGTGAGTTTGTGTAGTGTGTGTATGCAGTGTACTCTTACGAGTTGGAGCTTTTGTGCGGTGTGCATATGAGTGTGTGTAGCATGTGTGCATGTTGACAGAGCGCGTGTATGTGGTGGCGTGTGTGAGTGCCAGCATGTGTGCGCGGTGTGCTATCTGTGAGGTCCTAGAGAAAAGGTTTCTTACCAAACTGGAAAAATAAAATGAAAGAACTGACGTTTAATTTGGCTTTTAAATGATGGATTCAGTAGACAAAAATTCTTTTGAAACTAATGAAAAAGACGCCTAAAGATGCATTCCCAGAATAGCCACTTTGGCCAGTACTAGATAAAGTTGATGAGTTAGGGTAATGCCAGAGTGTAGGGTGCCCTGAAAGTCAGGCAAGAGACTGAACTTTACCTAAGCAGTAAATTAAGGAGATGCTGGCAGGGGTCCTCAAACTACGGCCCGCAGGCCAGATGCGGCAGCTGAGGACATTTATCCCCCTCACCCAGGGCTATGAAGTTTCTTTATTTAAAGGCCCACAAAACAAAGTTCTTGTTTTTACTATAGTCCCGCCCTCCAACAATCTGAGGGACGGTGAACTGGCCCCCTATTTAAAAAGTTTGAGGACCCCTGCGAGAGTTTTGAGTAGAGAAGTGATGAGATGTTATTTTTGCGTGGAAAATTCGTCGGACCAGTGAAGGATTTGTTGGATGGTAGAAGACTTAACAGTAGTACAAGTGAATAATATTTTCTACAAGTGGGGGGTGTCAGTGCAGAAGAAAAGAGGAGGTGGTCGTGAAGAGATATTGCAGAGATAAAATTTATTGGGCTTGATGGCCAAGATGGTGTAGGGAAAAGAGCAATGAACTTCAAGTCCCACCTACAGCATGTACTCTCTGTGTAACTCTGGACAAGTCACCATGAGCTTAACTATCCTTATCTTTTCAAATGCTGACAACAGTACTGATGTGACTTCACTTTAAGGGATGATCTTGTGTGAAAAGCACTTATAAATCTTCAATGTCACTTTTTACTTGCTGGGTCACAAAGAGACGTCATGTAACTTCCTGAGCTTCATTTTCAGTATCTTTAAAAGGAAGGGGATAACAGTGTCAAGAGTACTTTTCTTGCCAGGTTAGTTGTACACAATAAATGAAATGATGCATAAAAAGTATTTTTTAAAACTTAAGGCATCATATATAACTGTCAGCTATTGTGATTTTGTTATTTTTATTGGAAATCAAATGGACACGAGATGTGAAAGAGTCAAAGACAATAACAGGGTTTCAGACTTGGAATACTGGGTAAAATGATGGTACCACTGATAGAAATAAGTCAGGAAGCAGTTGGTTTAGGGTGAAAGATAAATTTGATTTTGTACAGTAGGTGGGGGTGCCTGTAGATAATTGAAAATTCCTAGCATGCAGAAAAAAGAATAGGATAAAGAAAAAGAGATAATATGCTTAGCGATAGTATTTGAAGTCAGAAGAAAAGGTAAGATATGGATGGGTCATTATTTGTTTGATTCAGGATAGCCTTTATGGTTTTAGTGGTATTATTCCAAGTAATAAAACCACTGCATTAAAATCTACTTAAAGATTTACAGTTAGTAATGCATCTGTATCTGCTGCTATACCAGAGTGATATAGAGGAAAGAATACTTGAATTAAGATACAGAGTTTTTCTCTCATTTCTGCATTGTAATAATGGATACATTTAATTTGTCTGAATCACAGGCAGTAAGAGACAGACTTAGGATCCATTAGGGTATGGTGCTAAAAGCACTAACTTTGTAGTCACAAACCCCAAATTTAAATCCCTTCTTTGAAGTTTCTTCATTGAACTTGACTGTCATTAGTGAATTTTAGTTTTATCACTTTAGACTCTACAAATTCTCATAATTCTATATTTTCTGATCTCAGTAATAGAACAACTCAGAAATTAGTATAGTGACTTGAAGGAAGCAATGAAAGAATTTCAGCTATTATCTTGTAAAATATAAATGGATGCTTTTTGGTGGTACAAGGCAAAACAGAATAGAAGCACAATTTGCTACTTTTTGTAGCACTGGGATAATAGAATCTGTTTTCAGGGGGCTTATGTTACAAGTATGTGGAAAAGCAAAGTAATTTGAGGAGCAAGTGAGCACTAATAATTGAAGAAAATTGATAAAGGCTTCACAAAGAAGATGATACCTGAGCAGTTCTTCATGAACCATACTTTCCCATATATTTCTCCTTCTTATTACATTTTCACATTTTGCACTGAAAACAATGAGTACAGGAGAATCTTAAGTTCTTTGTAGAATTTCTCTTATATATTAATTCTTACTAATTAGTGGTATATAAAATGTGATTATTCTAATGATATTTTTCCAAATGCTTATTAATACTAGTACTACATGGTGATCAAATATCTCATAAAATAATGTTTCTAGTTACCTTTTGGTATATGATAAAACTCACTTCACCAATTCCTTTCTTGGCCTCTCTTAGCAGTACTTGTGAGTCATTTTTCTATTTAATTTCATCTTCCTTCTTCTGATTTCACTTATAGAAAGAATGTCAAGACTGAAGTGATTCAGTTCTTCAGTTAATATAAAGATGAAAAATAACACAAATGTGTCCATTTTAGAGCTTAAAGCACTGTGCTAAATACTAAGCACAAGATACTTAGATTATATATAAGTTCCAGATAATATTAGAATGAACACCTTACTTGTTTTAGGCAGTTTATTTTTTATTTAAAAAAAATTTAATAGTATTTTATTTTTCCAAATACATGCAAAGATTGTTTTCAACATTCATCACAATAAAGGAGAAAAAAAAAAAAAAACCTGAAGCAAATACATACCAACAGTAGCAACAACAAAGGTGAAAATACTATGCTTTGATCCACATTCAGTATCCAATAGTTCTCTCTTTAGATGTGGGTGGCACTTTCCATTAAAAGTCTATTAAAATTGTCTTGAATCGCCTCCTTGTTGAAAAGAGCCAAATCCATCACTGTTTATCGCCACATCAACTTTTTATTGTGTACAATGTTCTCTTGGTTCTGCTCACTTCACTTATTAGTTCATATAAGTTTTTCCAGGCTTCTCTGAAATCATCTTTCTCATTTCTTTTAGAACAGTGATATTATATTACATTCAAATCATAACTTATTCAGCCATTCCCCAAGTGAGGCTCAATTTCCAGTTCTTTGCCACTACAAAAAGGACTGGTTCAAACATTTTTTGCACGTATAGGTTCTTTTCCCTCTTTTATGATCTCTGGGATCCAGACCTAGTAGAGAAACTGCTAGACCAAAGGGTATGCAATTTATACCCCTTTAGGGATAGTTCCAAATTGCTGTCAGAATGAATGGATCAGTTCACAGGTACACCAACAATGCTTTAGTGTCCCAGTTTTCCCACATCTCTTCCAACATTAATCATTTTTGTTTCCTATCATTTTTGCCAAACTGAGAGGTATAAAGTGGAGCCTCAATGTTGTCTTAATTAGCATTTCTCAAATCAAAAGTGATTTAAAGTAGTTTTTCATGTGACTAGAAATGGCTTTAATTTCTTTGTCTGAAAATTGTATGTTCATAGCCTTTGACCATTTACCAATTGAGGAATGGCTTGTATTCTTATAAATTTCAGTCACTTCTGTAAATATCTTAGAAATGAAGCCTTTATGAGAAATACTACCTGTAAAATCTTTTCCCCAGCTTTCTGCTTCCCTTATAATCTTAGCTGCCTTAGTTTTGTGCAAAAACTTTAATCAAAATTATCCACTTTTCCTTTTGTATTCTTCTCTAGTTCTTTGGCCATGAATTCCTCCCTTCTCCACAGATCTAAGAGGTAGAGTACCCCTTGTTCTCCTAATTTGCTTATAGTATCAGCCTTTATGTGTATGTTATGAACTTATTTCAACCTTATCTTGGTATAGGGTATTAGATATTGATCAGTGCCTAATTTCCGCCACACTATTTTTCCAGTTTTCTCAGCAATTTTTGTCATTTATTAAGTTCTTCTCCCAGAAACTGGAGTCTTTGGATTTATCAAACACTAGATTACTATCATCATTAACTATTGTGTCTTATAAACCTAACACATATCTTAGCCAGTACCAAATGGTTTGCATGAACACCTTTCTTTAGGACTTGCTTTGTATCGATCTAAAATATCTATTCTCAGATTGGAGTTTCAGCGGGGAATTGAACAGATGAGAAGTTTGACAGGAAAAGTGATTTTCTCAGTTATACTTGCTTTCATAGTTTCAGAATGGCTTCATTATTTTCTTTGAAATAAATCCCCCAAATATCAAAGAACCCTATTTAAAGAATGTAAATTCAAAGATATATCCCTATACTAAATATATATATATATATATATATATATATGTATATATTTTAAAATAATCAGTTCCATATCTCTGCTGCCCTTTATAAGTGCTATTAATTGAAAATTATCTGTGATTCCAGGTCAAGACTACAAAATAATGAAATTAAAATTCATTTAAAATATTTTGTGTGGTAGACACAATCCCTTTTCATTTAACAATTGGTTGCTCTTTTTTAGACAAAGATTCTCCTCTAAAATATCAACTTATATAATCAGTAATTTACATAGTGTCAGATTTACCATTGATTAATGATTAATGATAAATTTTTCAAATTGCAAAGATCCTATTATAGATCTTTTTCTTAAACTAGTTCAAATATGGTCTGTTTTTGTTGTAGGCAAAACTCACTTATATTGTATGACTGTGGTTCAGGAATTATTTGAATTCAGGATTATTTGAAATTCTAATTTTATACAAATCATAATGTATAGAAAATTAGAGTAATCATGTGGTCAAAATGTGTCAACAGAAATATCCTAAGTAAGTAAATCTTGTCTTTCCCAAACAGCATTAGAATTAACCTGTATTTTGTTTTTCAGTAATGACCAACTCTTTGTAACACCATATGAATTTTTCTTGACAAAGTTATTGCAGTAATTTGCATTTCCTTCTATAGCTGATTTTGCAGATGAGGAAACTGAAGCAAACTTGCTTGGGGGGGGTCACACAGTTAGTAGCGTTTGAAACCATATTTGAACTCAATCTTTTTGATTCTAGGCCTGGCACTCTATCTACTGGGCTGCCTAATTTATAAGTTAGAGGATTTCTCTTTGCTCTCTCCTTTTTTGTTTAGGGAATAAAGGCATTCCATAGTAATTAATATATATCAGAATATCAATGGAGCACAACTTATCTATAAAGTAATAATATATTTTAGAGAGTTACTCAAGACTTAAAAAGAGTAAGCGGCTTACCCATGATATTCAACCAGTTAATGTTTGAAGCAAGGCCTGACCCTAGCTCTTCCTGATTCTAGCCATTATGCCACACTGTTTGTCTGTATGTATTTGTGTATATTTTTGACATTAAAGCTTTTTTTAAAAAAAACTTTTTTTCATTTTAAGACATTCTTTGGTCCTTTATATGTTTATATATCTCCTAAAACATGTCTGATTTTATTTCAGGTGGCAACAAGGACAGTATCAGAGCAGGATGTAAAAAATGTGGCTATCGTAAGTAGTATATACTGTAATAAGCTTCCATACTGTAATATTTTATGATGCAACTTTTAGAACTGTTGTAATATAGCTCTGTTTTATTTAGTATTCTAGAATGTGACTAAAAGGATCCTGAAGTCCCCAAAGACATTTATTTAGTCTTGTTTCAGCTCTCCCTCTTTATAGATTTAGAGATTCCAATATTGGAACAAAGAGAATTCTCCATTACTACCTGTTATAAAACAATGAGAAATTTTAGGACTATTCAAGAATTGAATAAGCAGAATTCTAGTGCTTAATTATAGAATGAAATTTCATGGAAATTGCTCCAAAGAAGGGTTTTTTGTTACACATTCATTAGTTTTATTCTAAGAATAGATAAAATGGAAGCTAGCAAATATGAGCGGCTACTGTTTATTATCATTGACTAATCAACTGATAGCTGATTCTTTTTTAATATCTATATTCTAAACCACTCCTTGGTATTACATCTTTTGTTTTTGGTATGTCCTGGTATGGTTTACTTGAAACCTGTTTTCAACATTGCATTAATTTTCTAGCTTATATACTAATGTATTCATTTATCACAGATAAGTTAGATCATGAAAGTTTTATTTAGATATTAAGACCATCAATATATTCACAAAGTCTCCAAAAAGGTTTTCATTCTTTTTTCAGAAAAAAAAGGGCATTTTGAGAAACATGGTGGTATATTAGAAGACTAGGGATTTTGAAATCACATATCTTGGATTCTATTCAGTTGGAAAATGGCTAAACAAGTTATGGTTCATGAATTTAATTGACTAACTGTTGGAATCCTTACTAACTGCTAACTAATTAGAGTTGATCTAATCTTACAAAAAGATGTTTTGGGCAGAACCTGAAACAAGGTACTAAATAGAACTAATTAATACAAGGCTTGTGTTCACACCTTTACTCATTGGAGTTCAATGAGTTCACACCTCCCTTGAAGCTCTTTGGGCCAGAGAGCACTATGGGAGAAAACCCACAATCCCTCTCTTGAAGGAGCATAAATAGAGCTTCAATGGGCCAGTCAAGGAAGTTCTTCAAAGTGAAGAAGCTACAAGTCGAGATTTCACCGGAATGACATGAAGAGTGGTGCTGACTCTGGAGGCTGAAGAAAGCAGAGGCAGAAGCAAAGGACAAAGCAGCAAGAGCTCTTGGAACCAAGTAGAGAGATAGGCCTCTAAGCTAACCGGGCTATATTGGAGATAATAAAAGATCTGAACTTTTATCACCTGGCTGCATTTGGGAAGAAGATCACCACATTTTGGCACCCGAACAGGGACTAATAGACTCCTCAGTGGATTTCAGTGGAAAAGCTATGATCCTGATTCAAGTGGAAAAGCCTCTGATCCTGATCCAATGGAAAAGACTCTTCAACCCAGAAATTAGGGTGAGTGCAACAAAGAAATTTTGTTAGAAGAGTTAAAGTAGAATTTCACCTAAGATGGGACAGATATTTAGAAAACAGCCTGTTTTTGTTCAAGGAAAATGTTTAGAGAGCATTGTCAAAATTATGGAAAGCCAAGGTTTAATTATAATTTTGGAGCAGATCACTGAACTTTTAGAAATTGTTAAATACATATGTCCTTGGTTTTCTACAGAAAAGGAATTAGATTTAGATGAATGGAAATTAATTGGAGAAAAATTGGGTGAATGCTACAGATCTAATTCAAACTCAATGCAGTGGACATTAGAAAGAGAGGATCTTTTTTATAATAGAAATGGACCTGACTCAATTTCCAAAGACATAATTAATACATATAATGTAATACAATTGGCTATAAGAAATTATTTAAGTGATAGAATGAAGAAAAGGAAAGTACAGGAGGAAGAAGTGCCAACTTTACTAGGTGAAAAGGAGGACGAATCAGATGAGAATGGAGTTAATTACAATTCTGAGTGTGATACTTCACAGCAGAAGGAATTAGATGATTCCACATCTCATGACCCTCCCCCCTCAATTAACCCTTCATGGGTGGAACAGGGGGGAGGGAGAGAGACAGAAACACAGTCAGCTTCTCCTGTAAAGCAGAATTTGACAAGATTAGAAAAAAGCATTAATTAAAGCAAAAAATGAAGGAGAAGATATATCTGATTTTATAGACGCATATCCTGTGATTGAAAGGATTGACTCTTCAGGTCAAAAAGAGAGAAGATACACTCCTTTTAATTTGGAAAAAATTAAAGATTTGAAAAAGGGTTGCACTCTTTATGGGGCTACATCATCTTATGTGAAGATGTTACTAGATAATTTGTCTTATGAAATCCTAACCCCAAATGACTGGAAATCCATAGCGAAAACTTGTCTAGAACCGGAACAAAATTTATTGTGGCTTTCAGAGTTTCATGAATTATGTAGGATTCAAGCCCAACACAATAGGCAAACAGGACAAATCACTTTTGACCAACTAGCTGGTCAAGGTCAGTATGCAGAGAGTTCAGAACAGATTTATTATCCCATAACAGTATATGAGCAAATTTCTAAGGCTGCAATAAAAGCTTGGAATTCTCTCCCTGGACAGAAAGATGGAAATAATGCTTTCACAAAAATAGAGCAAGGTCCCAATGAACCTTTTGCAGATTTTGTGGGACGATTGCAAACAGCTGTAATAAGAACCATTGGAGACAATGCAGCAACAGAAATAATGACTAGACATTTGGCTAAGGAAAATGCCAATGAGGTTTGCAAAAGAATTATATGGGGGCTAAACAAAGATGCTCCTTTGGAGGAGATCATAAGATGCTGTGCCACAGTGGGCACAAATGCTTATTATGCCCAAACTATGATGAACATGGAAAGACAAGGTCCTTCTTGGCAAAGGAATTCTAGAGAAACTTGTCGATGTTTTCAATGTGGAAAAGTTGGATATCTAAGAGCCCAATGTAGAAATGGAGATAAAGTGAGAAGACAGGGTGAGAGAAAACCCAAAACCCCATGTCCAAAAATAAATCGAGGCTTTCACTGGGCCTCTAAATGTATATTGACCCAGAGGAAGGAGAGGCAAGGCCCAGCTCCAAAGTATCAATCAAAGGACAGATGGGGCATGATAGCAGCTGAGGTTACACCCAGAGAGCCTTTAGAAATTCAGAACTCTGATGTCATCAACCAACAGAAAAGCAATCATGATTACAGTTGGGAAGAATACAGGCCTTTTAAGACAACAAGGCAATATCCAGTGCAAACAGCTCCAATGTAATTACCAGATGATGAGGAGAAATCCCAAATTTGGTAAATAGAAGGGAATTAGATTAACTGCTTGGGGAAGAGGATCTGCTTATATTTCCACAGATGGAGAAAGAATCAAATGGCTGACAAGGAGACTGTTAAAAAGACTTTTAAAATCTTCAGGAATCTTTGGATTTCCTAACACAAGATGAAACTGTTTTAGTTCTTGAAAAACCAGCAAGAATCATTGGGTTCCCTGAGATGAAAAATTGTTGATGAGACCTTTTGCAGTACTTCAGAACTTACAAGAATTATTAGATTCCTGGCACATGAACTAATGGACAATGGATTCCTTATGGACTATTTCTAGGACTTATGGACATGTGTAAATTCTCAGGTTGATTCATGTTGTTACATTACTACTAGCCTGTGTTATATTGTTATGTGCTTATGTATATTATGTATAATGCCTCCCATATTGATGGATTTATGTATGCCATGTATATCGGTTACAAAGTTCTGGCCCATATTGATGGATTTATGTGTACCCCTTCAGAAACCCACTAATCTGATTAGATTTCCTATTTCCTTTGGTGTTTTCATCTAACAAAAGAAAGGGGGAGATGTTGGAATCCTTACTAACTGCTAACTAATTAGAGTTGATCTAATCTTACAAAAAGATGTTTTGGGCAGAACCTGAAACAAGGTACTAAGTAGAACTAATTAATACAAGGCTTGTATTCACACCTTTACTCATTGGAGTTCAATGAGTTCACACCTCCCTTGAAGCTCTTTGGGCCAGAGAGCACTATGGGAGAAAACCCACAATCCCTCTCTTGAAGGAGCATAAATAGAGCTTCAATGGGCCAGTCAAGGAAGTTCTTCAGAGTGAAGAAGCTACAAGTCGAGATTTCACCGGAATGACATGAAGAGTGGTGCTGGCTCTGGAGGCTGAAGAAAGCAGAGGCAGAAGCAAAGGACAAAGCAGCAAGAGCTCTTGGAACCAAGCAGAGAGATAGGCCGCTAAGCTAACCGGGCTATATTGGAGATAATAAAAGATCTGAACTTTTATCACCTGGCTGCATTTGGGAAGAAGATCACCACAACTAACTATGCTGTAATAAATGATAAATATGACAATTACAAAGAACAAGATAAATCTTAGATGAATTAATCCAAAAAGAAATGCGTTAAATAAAAATTTTAATCACCTACAGCATTATATAATCATTGAGAGACAAAGAAAGACAAAATTACCGCTCCCAATTTTAGGGAGTTAATAACCAAATTTAGCCCCAAAGAATAGACATGAATTTAATCACTTTCTTCTTTGCAGAATTAAGGAATAACTGTTGTAGTATTATAGAATATTTTATATAATATTAGACTGTTTCAACATGTTAATTTTACTGAGTTATTTATTTTGGGGGGGTTAAAATTTGTTTTTAGGAATTGCTATATAGGAATGGGAGGAGGAATTCTTTGGGAAATATGGGTGATATAAAAACATAACAAAAGTGTTTTGTTTTGTTTTTTTTAGTTCTATTCCTAGTTCTGACATTACAAGCCTACCTAATTACCTGAGCTTCATTTTCTTCATTAGTAATGGAAATAGTACTTATCCTAATAATTTGATTTTGCTATTGTTTGGGAAAACTATTTGTCCAATAGATATTGTTTAGTTTATTCTATGTAATAGAATATTTTCAGAGTGGTCAAGACCATTGTTTTTATAATTAAATAATCCCTTCAAAATTTGTTATGATTTAGACTTCCTTTGAAGTGAATAACTCAGGGTTGTTCATTTCTAATATATCCTATATGAAATGTTTCAATAAAATCTGTATTTTTATTGAAAAAATATTAGGATTAGTTAAAAAAATATTAGTAATAAATAACTCAGAGGTGATAATGGCCTACTCATTTAGGCAATGTAATGTATAGATAGGCCACTACCTTTATCTCTAGGCTGCTTGTTATGGGCCAGAATTCTGAACTTGAAACAAAGGATTCTTACAAGGTACTGAATCCATGGAATTGATAGAGACAATAGTTATCTAATTTAGCATAGTTCAGTATGATTGATTTAATCCGACAAGGAGATGTTATGGGGCAGAACTTGAAACAAAGTACTAAATTGAGGAGACAGTGGTTAAATCTAGTTTAGCATTGATTTAATCCTACAACAAATAATGGTTTCCTAGTGATATAATGATTGGTTTGTACTGTGTGGAGCATATAAGAGAAAAGCTCTCAGGACCAGAAAGGGCACGCTCGCTAGAAGCTCTTGGAGGCTGAGATAGATTCATTCCATCTTCCACCTTTGTTGTGGCTGGAGGCTGAAGTACAAACCCTTGGAATTCAGAGAGATTCAGAAGCCAGAGAAGGAGGCAGGAGCACTCAAGCACTCGGAACCAAGACTACAAAAGGCCTCCAGGAAAGCTAACCTAAGCCCTAGGAAAAGACTTTGAAAAAGATAATAAAGGATTTGGACTTTAACCCCTGGCTACTTGTGTGGGGCTTACTGAACTGAAACAAAGGCTGCTTTCAGAGACCCCAAGAAAACCTCAACAGAGAATATTACATTTTAGAGAGAATACTACATTTTGGCACCTGAACGTGGGACCAAGAACCTTCATTTGTGACCCAGAAATTAGGTTGAGTACAATAAGGAAACTTTGTTAAAGGGCTAAAGTGGTGCTTCAGCTAAAATGGGACAGATATTTAGAAAACAACCTTCTTTTCTAATTCAAGGAAAATGTGTATAGAGCATTGTCAAACTTATGAAAAGCCAAGATTTGATTGTAACTTGCGAGCAGATCATTGAATTTTTAAAAATTGTAGAGTACACATCTCCTTGGTTCTCTAAGGAAAAAGAATTGAATCTAGATGAGTGGAAATTAGTAGGAGAGCAACTATGTGAATACTATAGTGATAATGGACCTGACTCAATTTCCAAAGAAACACTTTATACAGCTAATGTAATACAACTGGCTTTAGGAAATTATATAAGTTATAGAATAAGGAAAAAGAAGAAAGAGCAGGAGAGGGAAGATCCAGATAAAATAGGTGAAAAGGATGAAGAATTAGATAAGAATGGGATTAAGTACAATTCTGAATGTGGTACTTCACAGCAGGATCATTCCCCGTTCCCTGACCTCCCTTCTTCAATGAACCCTTCACAAGTAGAGGAGAAGGAGGAGGGGGAGAGGCAGTAACACAATCAGCACCACTTATGAAGCAGTCTATGACAAGATTACAAAAGGCACTGGTTAAGGCTAAAAAAGAAGGAGAGAATATATCTGATTTAATAATTGCATACCTTGTGATTGAAGAGCTTGACTCTTCAGGTCAACAATGGAGAAGATATACTGGAAAAAAAATTAAGGATTTGAAAAAGGGTTGCACTCTTTATGGGGCTATATCGTCTTATGTTGAGATGTTATTAGAGAATTTGGCTTATGAAATCTTAACCCCTAGTCATTGGAAATCCATAGCAAGGACATGTTTAGAACCTGGACAAAACTTGTTGTGGCTTTTGGAGTATCATGAATTATGTAGGATTCAAGCCCAACACAATAAGCAAAATGGAGTTAACGTACAGATCACCTTTGACCAACTAGCAGGTGAAGGTCAATACACTGACAATTTAGCACAGATTAGCCCATAGCAGCTTATGAACAAATTGCTGCTGCTGCTGCTACAAAAGCCTGGGGCACCCTCCCAGAGAAAGATGGAGGGGAAGCCTTCACAAAAATAGAGCAAGGTCCCAATGAACCTTTTGCTGATTTTGTGGGACGTTTGCAAACAGCTGTCACAAGAACTATTGGAGAAAATGCAGCTACAAGAATAATGCTAAGATAACTGGCTAAGGAAAATGCTAATGAGGTTTGCAGGAGAATTATATGGGGACTACACAAGGATGCTCCTTTAGAGAGGATCATAAGATGCTATGCCACAGTGGGCACAAGTGCTTATTATATCAGACTATGATGAATATGGGAAGACAAAGTCCCTCTTGGCAAGGGACTTTCAGAGAAACTTGTTGATGCTTTCATTGTGGTAAAGTAGGGCATTTGAGAGCCCAGTGTAAGTATAGAGATAGAGTGAGAGGATAGGATAAAATCCTATGTCCAAAATGCAACTGAGGTTTCCACTGGGCCTCAGAATATAGATTGACCCAGGGAAATGAGAGGCGGGACTCAGCTTCAGTGCCCCAGATGGGACATGATGGCAGCCAAGGTTAAACCCAGAGCGTCTTTAGAAATACAATATTAAGACATGATCAATCAGCAGAAAAGCAATCAGATAGCAGAAAGGGATTACAATTGGAGAGAATATAGGCTTTTTAACCCAACAGAATAGCAGTGTCCAGTGCAAGCAGCTCCAATGTAATTGCCAGGTGATATGGAGAAATTTAGAAAGTGATAAGTAGAAGGGACTAGATAGGTTAACTGCTTGGGAGAGAGGGTTTGCTTGTATTTCTACAGATGGAGAAGGAAACAGATGGGTGGCAATAAGCACCTGGAGCGAGACAGAAAAAGAGAAAAACCTCAAAACAAAGGAGAGGACCTAAGAACAAAATCTGCAGGAATCAATTGGATTCTCTAACACAAGATGAGACTATTGCAGGACTTCAAAACTTGCAGGATTATTGGATTCCTGATGCATGAAGTAATGGACAATCGATTCCTTTTGGACTATTTCTAGGACTTATGGACATGTATAATTCCTCATGTTGATTCATGTTATTTGTTACATCACTACTAGCTTGTGTTACTATGTGCTTATGTAATTTATGTAATTATGTGTAATACCTCCCATATTGATGGATTTATGTATAGCTATTTTAAGAGTGAGACTCTTCAGAAACCCATTAATCTGATTTGATTTCCCATTTCCTTTAGTGTTTTCATCTCCCTTCCTAAGATGTCAGGGAGAACATGATCACCTCCTTTTATGGTGTTTTCACCCCCTTTTTGAGCAATCAGGGAAGGTATAATCACCTCCCTTTTTGGGGGTGCTCACTTCCTTGAGAAGTCAGGGAGGTCATGACCACCTATGTTCTAAAAACAAAAGAAAGCGGGAGAGGTTGTGGGCCAGAACTCTGAACTTAAAACAAAGGATTCTTACAAGGTATTAAGTCAGTGCAATTGATAGAGACAGTAGTTATCTAATTTAACATGGTTCAGTGTGATTGATTTAATCCTGCAAGGAGATGTTATGAGCCAGAATTTGAAACAAGGTACTAAATGGAATTGAGGAGACAATGATTAAATCTAGTTTAGCATTGATTTAATCCTACAACAAATTATGGTTTCCTAGTGATAATGATTGTATACTCAGTGTGGAGCATATAAGAGAGAAGCTCTCAGGGCCAGAAGGAACAGGCTCACTAGAAGCTCTCAGAGGCTAAGACAGATTCATTCCATCTTCCACCTTTGTTGTGGCTGGAGGCTGGAGCAAAAATCCTTGGAATTCGGAGAGATTCAGAGGCCAGAAAAGTAGGCAGGAGCTCAAGCTCTTGGAACCAAGACTCCGGAAGGCCTCCAGAAAACTAGCCAAGCCCCAGGTGAAGGAGATAGGACTTTGAAAGAGATAATGAAGAATTTGGACTTTAACACCTGGCTGCACTTGTGGTAATTACTGAACTGAAATGAAAGCTGCTTCCAGAGACCGCAAGAAAACGTCAACAGAGAATATTACATTTTAGAGAGAATATTACATTTGCCTCACTCTATAAGTCTATGCTATTACAATGCAGACTCTCTCAAGTGTCTTTGAGGGAGAATAGCCCTGTTGTGTGATGATACACTAGTACTACTTCCTCCTCCAGCTCCTGAGCTCCCATTTTTACAAATCAGGCACAATGTCCCTACTTAATTGAAGGCAAGAGTAAAAATAATCAAAATAACAGTCTATTTATAAACCTATAAAGCCTTTGAAATTGTGTTTGTAAAAAGAATGGAAACACATTTAAAGAAATCTGCCAAGGAGGCATACGTGTGCTAAAGGCAGCTCAGGCCTTGGTCTGTTGAGTCTCTTTAGTGAATGTCATTTGCAGGATAACTTCTGTTCTGTTTCCTTTTTTTCCTCAGAGTTCTTCTGCTGGGTGAAGCTACTTCTCTCTTCTCTGACCACTGAAACAGTGTCAGGCTCTTTTAAGCTTCAGCCTCCCTTGGAGGGGAATTAAGAATGAATTCTTTTTTATCTTGATAGCTCTCAGTAGAGCCTTTATTCTCACAACAAAAAAGATGCAAAGACTCTTTCCCCTTGTTCATCATTAGTATGTCAGAGTCTCTTAAAATGCAACAGTGATGAACTACTTTGTTTTTTTTCTCTTTAGTATTGTAAAAGTAGTAGAGGACAATTCTTTATTTTTTGCCAGATAATCAGATCTTAGCAAAGCAGTGTCTCCTTTTCATACGTCCTAGCACAACAGCTGCAGATTTTGCCTGTCAGCTTTCAGTTTCTGATAGTTCTTGTGTCTTTCATTTTACCTCCTTTTAATTATCTCCAGATATTCTGTCCTTGATTCCCTTATTGCTCTCCTGATTCTTTTTTTTAATAAACATTTTTATTTAAGTTTTGAGTTTTAAATTCCATTTCTCCTTCCTTCTCCCTGTGATAATAAGCAATCAGATATCGGTTATGCATGTGAAAATATGTAAAACATTTTCATATTTGTCATTTTCTAAAAGAAGATTCAAAAGAAAAAGGTAAAAGAATGAAAAATAGCATACTTCAGTTTGTATTCAAAGAATATCAATTCTTTCTCTGGAGGTAGATAGTATGCTTCATAATTAGTCCTTTGAGATTGTCTTAGATCATTGTATTTCTGACAATAGCTAAGTCATTCACAAGTTTCATCAAATAGTATTGCTGTTGATAATGTTCTTCTGGTTTTGTTCACTTTCATGTAAGTCTTTCCAAGTTTTTCTGAAATCATCTTGCTTATTATTTCTTATAGTACAATAATATTCACTTTCAGTAAAAAAAAAAAAATCACAATTTTATGTAACTATTCTTCAATTAAAGGCTTCCTTTAAATTCTTAAATTCTTAGTCACCACAAAAAGACCTGCTATAAATATTTTGGTACAACAGAATCCTTTTCCATTTTTTTTTAAATGTCTTTGGGATAGAGACCTAGCAGTGGTAATCCTAGGTCAAAGAATATGCACAATTTTATATTCTTTTGGGCATAATTCAAAATTGCTTTCCAGAGTGTTTGAATTAGTTCACAACTCTATCAATAATGTGTTAATGTCCCATCCCTTCCAACATACAACATTTTTCTTTTTTATCAAATCAGCCAAACTGGTCGATGTGAGGCGGTATCTTAGAGTTGTCTTAATTTTCATTTCTCTAATCAAGAGTGAGTTAGAACATTTTTTTTTTATATGACTATAGATACCTTGAATTTCTTTATCTGAAAATTACCTATTCGTATCTATCCTTTGACCATTTATCAATTGGGGAATGATTTGTATTTTTATAAATTTGACTTAGTTCTCTATACATTTGGTAAGTGAAGTCTTTTTCAGAGATACTTGCAAATATTGCAACCCCCCCCCCCATTTTTCTACTTTCCTTATAATTTTGGTTGCATTGCTTTTGTTTGTGCAAATTTTTAAAAAATTATTTAATCGAAATAATCTACATTATATTTTGTAATGCTCTCTATGTGTTCTTTGGTCCTAAATTCTTGCCTTATCCATAAATCTAACATAAACTATTTCATGATCTCTTAATTTGCTTATAGTATCACTCTTTAGATATAAATCATGTACCCATTTTGACTATATCTTGTTATACATTGTGAGATGTTGGTTTATAACTAGTTTTTGCCATACTGTTTTCCAGTTTTTTCAAAAGTTTGTGCCAAATACTAAGTTTTGTTTCAAAACTTTAGTTCTTTGGATGTCATATATTAGATTACCATGGTCATTTACTACTTGTGTGTTATATACTTAATCTGTTTCATTGATCCACTACTCTATTTCTTATTTAGTGCTAGATTTTGATGATTACTACTTTATAATACAGTTTGAGATCTCATACTTCTTTCACAATTTTTTATGATCAACTCCTTTGATATCATTGAACTTTTTTCAAGATTAATTTTATTATTTTTTTCTAGCACTATAAAGTAACGTTTAATAGTTTGATTGAAATGGCACTAAATAAATAGATTAAGTTAGGCACATAATGTCATTTTCATTATGTTGGCTCATCCTATCCATGAGCAGTTAATATTTTCCCAGTTGTTTTGATCTGACTTTTATGTGAGAAAATTTTGTTGATATAGTTTCTGAGTTCCTCTTGGTAGGTAGATTCCCAAGTATTTTCTATTGCCTACAATTATTTTAAATAGAATTTCTCTATCTTTTGTTGCTGAACTTTGTTGGTTAAATATAGAAATTATGATGATTTACAAGAGTTTCTTTTATATTCTGCAACTTTACTAAAGGTAATAATAAATTCAAGTAATTTTTAAAATTCTCTAGAATTTTCTAAGTATATCATATCATTTGCAAAGAATAACTGTTTCCTCATTGCCTATTTTAATTCCTTTATTTTTTTTTTCTTCTCTAGTGCTATAGCTAACATTCCTAGTATGGTATGAAAGAAAAGAGGTGATTACTGATTGGAAAAATACAAATTAAAACAATTCTGAGATACTACCAAATACCTGTTACATTGGCTAATAGGCCAGAAAAGGAAAGTGACAAATGTTAGAGGGAATATGGGGAAAATGAGGCATTAATGCATTGTGGTGAAATTGTGAATTGATTCAACCATTCAGTAGAGCAATTTGGAACGATGCCCAAAGGGCTATAAAACCATACATACCTTTTGACCTAACAATAACAATATATGTACAAAAATATTTATAGCAATTATTTTCTCAGGGCAAAGAACTGGAAATTCAGAGAATATCCATCAATTAGGGAATAGCTAAATAACACATGGTATGTGGTTGTTGACAGAATATTATTGTGCTTTCAGAAAAACCTGTTAAGATTTCCATTAGCTCATGAAAAGTAAAATTTTCTGTGTAATAATATGAGAATGTAATGATGAGAAATAATGTTAAATGATCAGCTATGAATGACTTGGCTATTCTCAGCAATACAGTGATCCAAGATAAGTCTAACCTTTATATGATGCAAAATACTATTCTTCTCCAGAGAAAGAACTGATTGTGTCTGAATTGAAATTGAAGCATACTTTTTTTTTTTTGCTTTATTTTTCTTAAGAGGGTTTTTTTTTTTTTTAAGAGGGAGAGAAATCTATGTTTTCTTTCATAACACTGGTATGGGAATGTTTTGCATGACTTCATATGTGCTTTTTCAATGGGAGAGTGGGATGGGAAAGGTATGGGGAGGAAGGAAAGTAGAGAATCTGAAACTTAATCTTTTAAAAAAAACAAATGTTAAAAATTGTTTTACATGTAACTGGGGAAACATGAAATCCTAAATAAATAAGTCATTAAGAATAGAAGTGATAATGGGCATCCTTCCTTAACCCTTGAATGTATTGGGATAGCTTCTAACTTATCCCCATTACAAATGCTTGCTGATGGTTTTAGATAAATATTACTTACTTTAAGGTAAGCTCCATTTATTCCTATATTTTCTAGTGTTTTTAATAGGAATGACGTCTATATTTTGTCAAAGGTTTTTTGCATCTCTTGGGATAATCGTAATTTCTGTGGGTTTTTGTTATCAACATGGTCAATTATGTTAATAGTTTCCTTTATATTGAGCCAGCCCTGTATTCCTGATATAAATCCCACCTGATCCTAGTATGATATCTTTCTGTAATCTCTTTGCTAGGATTTATTTAAAATTTTTGTACCAATATTCATTAGGGAAAGTGATCTATAATTTTCTTTTTCTGTTTGACTCTTCTTCTGGTTTAGATATCAGCATATTTATATCATAAAAAGAATTTGATAGGATTCCTTTTCCTTTTTTTTTTTTTCAAATAGTTTACATAATATTGGAATTTTTTTTTTTTAATGTTTGGTAGAATTTTCTTGTGAATTCTTCTGTCCCTAAAGACTTTTTTCTTAGGAAGTTCATTTTTACTAAGATGAAGTTATTTAAGTATTTTATTCTTCTATTAAGGTGGGTAATTTATTATTTTTTTTAGATAATTCATCCATTTCATTTAGATTTTCAAATTTATTGGCATGTAATTTAGCAAAATAGCTCCAAAAAATTGTCTTGATTTCCTCTTATTTGGTGGTGAATTTATAATCCTTTCATTTCTGATACTGGTCATTTGGTTTTCTTCTATCCTTTTTTAAATCAAATTAACCAATGTTTTTGTTTGTTTGTTTGTTTTATTGGTCTTTGCATAAAACCACTTCAGTGGTTACTTCAATGATTTTCTTACTTTCGATTTTACTAATCTCATTTTCAGTATTTCCAATTTTCTGTTTAAGATTTCTGTTGATTTTTAATTTCTTCATTTGCATCCCATAAATTTTGATATGTTGCCTCATTGTTGTCATTTTTTTAAATGAAATTATTGGATGTTTCTATGATTTGTTCTTTGACCCACTTATTTTTTAGGATTAGATTCTTTAACTTCTAGTCTTTCCATTGTACATTATTGATTGTAATTTTTATTGCTTTCTTATAATATGTATATACACATTGACACCAACTCACAGATCCATACACATATACACATATCGGTATACACATATATATTGACATATATGCATACATACCCCCATATATTCAGACATATATTCATGCATATGCATTTGCCTATATGTAAATATGCATCCAAAACAAAAATATGGCTGACATATATGTAGATTAACCTCTGGATTGAATACTAGCTCTACTTTTTTTTCCTAGTAAATTCTACTCCTGATCCTTGTTGCACTGGATCCTTTTACGTTCTTTCTTCCTTCTTTCCTTCCTCCTTCTTCATTCTTCCCTTTACTCTTTCCCCTTTCTTCCTTTTGTTTTTCTCCTTTCCCTTCCCTTCTCTATTTCTTCCCTTCCCTCTCTCCACATAGGATATTACACCCTTAGCTACAAATACTCTTTATAGCTTTTTATGTTTCGTTTCTTTTGGATCTCTCCCTCCCAAGATATCTGGGGGTTTATTGGCTAGATTTCTTTCTTAAAGACTATGTCTAAAACCAAAACCACACTGATTTTCATTGATCGGCTACCAATATCCCCAGGCCAAGCCCATTTGGTCATTGTTTGGGTCCTGATTGAGTCAAATTGAATGTAAATATCAATCATTTCTGCTTTGGCCAAGGTCTTCCCCTCACAGATTTATTAATTAATGTATATATGTATGTATGTATGTATGTATGTATATTTATTTATTTGACTCAGTAAAGAGGAAATTCTTTGTCTTAATTGGTACCTAACCTTAATCACTGAGACCTATTGAAGACCTTAGCTTGAAAAGGCCAAGGTCTCCCATTTCATCCACAGTCATCTACCTTAGTCTTGATCTAGATCTGGCTATCCAGATAGCTCTGGAGGGGAAAATAAGGCTGGTGACTTTGCACAGCCTTTCCTCATTTAAATCCAGTTCACTTCCATGTCATGTCATCACCTCCCTGATGTCATGGTCCTCTTCCAGAAAGAAGGGCAATAACAACATCATCCCTGCTAACTCTTCTACTTTATTTCTGCTCCTTAACTTGTTTGGCAATTATTTAACCTTTCCCTACCCATGCATCCCTTCCTTATCTTCTCCTCCCACCCTTTCTTCCCCTTTTTATCCCACTCCCATTAATACCTTTTCCCACTCCATTGCAATTAATCTACACTCCCTTCTGAACCTCCACCTTATTTCATCCTACGCTTCCCTCCTTTATGCCTTTCACATTAATCTACAAATCAAAAACTAGGCTTGTACTCAAAAATATTATATCCAGTAAAATTATCCATAATATTGAATGAATATTCAATATTTGGTCCTGTTGAAGCTGAAGGTACCCCAACAAGATTGTTTCCCCAGTCAATATCCCAGTTTCTCGAAAGAATACACACACTCTCCAAGTTAAGGGGAAAAGGTTTATTATGATTGTAATGCCATTTGAAGCAGGCTAAAGTTCCTTGGGAAGCTAGAGAAGAACCTAAAGAAATTAGACAATTTTATTGGAATGGTGTCACTGATAAGCTCCTTTTATGGCTTAGAGGTACAGTTGAGAAGAGATAGAGTTGGGAGAGTTCTGCTCATTGGATTCTGGCCAACAACTATATTTGTATATATATACACATGTATGTATGTATATATTTTTTATTTCTACTTTTATGTTCTATTGATGAGGTGTTCAATGTTTGAAGTAGTTAGAAGAAGAATTGATAAAAATTAATCCCTCAGGCATGTAAGAAGAAGGCTTTGATAACAGAGATCAGTTTAGTTCCCAGTAATCCTATTAAAAATCCAACTTATGTTGTGTAGGGGTAATTTTCCTGAGGGTAAATTTTCCCCATAAAACAACTTAGATCCAAAGCTTTGCTGCGAAGGGCATGCCCCAGTCTCATAGGGGCTCCCTTCCTACTGGGTAATTGCGAGTTCCACAGAGGAACTTGTCTTTCATATGCTCTCCCACCCTATTTCCTATTTACCATTCAAAATATATAACAATGAGTTACCAGTTCAAGACAGTATGGGTATTAGTTGAAGAAATTTTATTCATGAGTGTCCATCTTTACTTCCTTGTAAATTGTTCTTTTGTTCTATGCTGCACACCTTTTAAAATTTATTCTTTTTCCCTTTCATTCCTTCTACCTCCCCCAAGGAGGCTATAATCAAGAAAGGATAAATTTATGTATATATATGTATACCGAAAACACACACACACATCTTTCCTATTAACCTCACCCCACCTATGGATCCTTCCCTTGTTCTTTTCCCTCACCCTTGCTTCTCCATCTGCCCATCCTTCTTCCCTTATTTCTTTATAGATTTTGAAAGGTTTTCTACCCTTTGTGGTATTTATGTAGTGTACAGGCTGTTTAATCCATTCTGGAGGTAAGTAGGTTTTCAAATCTACAAGCCTTCTTCCCTCATCCATGCCTCTGTATCTATTCTTCCTTTGCTCCTCATTTGTATAATGACTATTTTTACTTTAACTTTGCCCCAATCTTTTGAGCTATTCTATTGTTGTCAATTTTAAACATATTAAATGAAATGAACTGTGAAAGCTATCTCACAAGAAGGAGACAATGTTCTAAAAACTGAGTCAAGGTTGGCTTGAAATACCTCAGTTTCTCTGCCTAAGTTTCCCTGGTGGCCACCCTGCCCCCCTTCCTAGCCATTAGGACTGAGAGAATTAAAACTTAGAAGCTCTGGCCACTCTCATATTCCTGTGAAAACTCCAGATGGCTTATCTCAAATGATTATCTCCTGGTCTCAGACTCCTTGTCTCCTGCTGGACCATCTTCTTGCCCCCAACTTGTCAAAATTAAAAAGTTATGGACCTTTCTGGAATTTTCATTCACCCAGTGCTCTGCACCATCCCCCCTTGCCTTTGTTTTCCTGATAGCTGGAGCCCTATAAAAGTCTCTGGAATAACTTGCTGGCTGCTGGGTGCTTTGAGACGAATCCCATCTAGCTGGCTAGTTTGGCTTTGTGAGTCCAAATTCTTCACTATTAAAATATTAAAAACCCTAATCTCTGTCTTGCCTCAGTTTCTCTGGAATTATAGCTGTGCTCCAAACCCAGGTTCTTTCTCCAGAAATCACATGTTTACAAAAATAGGACCAGATAGCCCTTTTCTTTGTGAGACTGTTATGGTTACTTTGGCATTAAAACTTCCATATAAGGTAATTTAGTAATCCTAAATGTGGTTGGGTTAGAAATTTTTCCTCATTTATGAGTTAAAATGTGAGGTCATTTGTTCTAATTAGAGCAAAGGTCCAGCCTATAGGGAGCAGTACCCCAGACTCATATATTGTTTGTTTACTATATCTTGCCTCTCTTTGGCTGCTTAGGTGGAAGACACCCTTTCTTGCAAGATCATAATAAAATTCCTTTCTGCTTTTACCTTGAGAAATCTCCTTGACTTATTTGAGCCAGTGATCTTTGTTACCACACAATATAATATGTATTTCCCATGTTAAAACAAAAAACAAAAACAAAAAACCAATCTCTGCTGGTTAAATTCTTTGAAATTGATCTTTGATATTTGCTTTATGTTAAATTTTCTATTAAGTTCACATTTACTTAATAGAAAATCCTGAAGATTTTCAAGGTCATTGAATGGCCATGTTTTTGAAATCACTCAATATTGATGTAATAGGACCCCTGATCTTTTTTGGGGGGCCTGTATCAAAAAACCCTGAATCTCCTGACAACCACTTCCTATACCTTTTCACCTGGCTTTGGGAAACTCCTTCAATTCACTTGGAGATCACTCTTTAGTTTCTGGTCTCAGGAATAATTGTCACCCATAATTGACCTGGAGGTACTTTCATCTGGAGATCATCCTTAACCTCATGGCACAGGAGGCCAAATAAAATTTGAACTCTCTCTCCCCAATCTTAGCTACTTTTCTAATCAGGATTCTAGCCCACTGAGGACTTCTCAGTTTAAATAAACCCTCTTGTCAAACCTCAACTGGGAAACTAGAACTTCAGATTCTTTTACAAAACCTGGGACCTCCAAATGCTGTTAGAGTATCTCACCCTTCAACACTATTATGGATAATTTTGCTGGATATGATATTTTTGGCCACAAGCCTGCTGTCTTTTATTGTGGCTGCTAAGAAGGCCTGTACAATTCTGTTTGTAGCTCCAGTATATCTAAATTGTTTTTTCTTGTTTCTTGAAAAATTTTCTCTTTGATCTGAGTTTTTTTTTTTTTTTTTTTACTTCAATGTCCTCATCTGAAGATGAACTCCAGCCTTCTCTGTTCCCATAGTAAGTTTCTGTAGTTAGGTTCATTCTTTTTTGCCAACTTTTTTTTTTAATAAGAAATTTTAGTAGTAGTTCCTCTAATGGAGTGAAGGAGTGGTGCTATAGCTTCATTCAGTTCTCCCCTCTGACCTGGAACCCCAAACCAAGAGCTCTACTTACCTGCAAGTACCTGCAGCTAGCAGCATCCATCCCTACCCCACTGCCTCTGCAACTCACCTGGTGCTTTCTCACCTAGGGCCCGGTCTGCAATACAGCTGGTCCTGGTATTCCCAATCAGTTAAGGGTCTTTTCATCTTCCCACTCAGAAATACCTCCCCCACAAACTCACTTTCTCCTTCTGCTATCCAGGAGGTGAAAGTTTCTTTTTTTTATGTTGAAATTCCAGGCAAACCCAGCTAGACCCAGGGGTCTGCACTTGATGTTTGTGCCGAGCTAGCCTGGAGGTGTTTGCACTTCATACTTGTTAATCCCTGGCCAGGGGCTTTATTCAGAAATTCTCTGGTTATACCTGGAAGACCCCTGCTCCACTTCTAAACTGCTTTGTTTTTCACCAGTCTATGTTGGCAGTGAAGTGAGGTGATGGGGAGTGGGGGTTGCAAATTTGTTTTTTTATGAGGGAAATGTGGAGAACTGGAAATTTACCATCTTCCCAGAATCTTCCCTCCTTAACTTTTAATTAAATTTTTGCTTTTATTTTATCTGAGATTATTATTGTTACCTTTATTTTCTTTGCTTTAGCTGAAGCACAATTATAAAATCTGCTCTACACCCTTACCTTAATTTAACTCTATCTCTGTTTCTTTTAAAGAACACATGGTAAGATTCTGGTTTTTAATCTTTTCTTCTATCTGCTTCTGTTTTATGGGTAAATTCATTCCATTCACATTTATAGTTATGAAAACTATATATTTCCCTATTAACAGAATTTTACTGTGTCTCTAAAACATGAATAACTGGGTCTGCACAAAGTAAGCCTGGAGAGATTTTAGAGATCAAGTAGTGCTTTAATTAATCACTTTCAGAATAAGGAATAACTTTGCAAAGTGGAAGTTCTCAAATCAGGTAGTGACCAACTTATGATATAAGTAATAATACTTAAAAATCTTACTTTTCTGTCAGCTATCACCCCAAAACCTTCTTATAGTCTTCAAGAAATTATTCACAATTTATTAATTGTGAGAACACTGAAAATAATTTTATGCCAATGAGCTTATGGACTACAGTATATACAGTTGTTATTTTGGTCAGTTATCTGTCTTCAGATGAGTCCAGTGGTATTCTGTGTTCAGGTCTATCTTCAGTGGGTTGGCTGAGAAGGATATGTTTACTCGTAAACTGATTTTATCATTTTTCCTAGCACAAATAATTCGTTTTTCCTCCCCCTTTTCAGAAAGCAAAATGACTACATTTTAAAGGGGCAATAACCTACAAATAGATTCTGATATTCAGGTTCTTCCTTTCACATTATTCTCTCAAATTCTAATCTTTAGATGATAGGAAGCTTTTGTTATTATTGTTGCCTAGCAACCAACATAGCAGCTGAATCTTTATAAATGTGAATGATAAAGCTCTTTTCAGCGGACAAGTGTTTTTCAATATTTTTTTTAATGCAGTCAGCTCATTATGTTTGGACCATAACCTTTTTCTTTTTTTGTGATAGTAACAGAAAGAGCTCCATAAATCCATTTGTTTTGCTTTCATGTTTGAAAAGTGTGTATCTTTGAATTGATCAGAAAGAAAAATTATCTTTCAGTGGCTATAAAAATAAATAAAAAACAATACATATTAAGCAATTTACATTTAAAGTAATGCTTTAATGAATATATTTGTGGTGATTATAGGATTGTTTTAATAATGTATTTCATTGAATTAAATTAAGAATGAGCTGTTCTTCTAAATAAATATTTTCTCTGTTTAGCAGAAGTCATCAATGAAAATTGAATCTTAAAGACTGAATTATATTTATCATGAATTTTTAATTTATAAAATATTTAGTGTTTCAATATTTTCAAAGTACTTTAAATTTTTTTTTCATTAATGCAAATCTATTTTTCTCTCACATAGAGGGGAAAAAAAAGAAAAATATCCTTAAAATAAATATACACAAGCAAGCAAAAAAATTCCCTCCATCATCACTGTGTCTAAAAAAATATTTTTCTCACTGTATCTGATCCCATCACCTTCCTTAGGAGGCAGGTAGCATGCTTCATTATAAGTCATTTGGAATTATGATTGGTTATTATATTGATCTGAATGCTTAACAATTTTCAGTTTGTTTTTACAGTGTTGTTACTGTATAATTTTTTCCTCTGGTTCTGCTTACTTAACTTTCATGTCTTCCTTTAGATCATACCACTTGGAAGATCTCCTTCCCAAAACTAAGTGTTAAAACAGCAGCTGATACCTAAACCTAAAAGAGCCAAAACACAGGGAAAAAAGGCAAAAAGCAATCTCCCTGATTGAATATTGATGCAAAAAATTTGAATAAAATAGGAGCAAGATGATTACAATAATATGTCATAAAGATCATACACTATGACTAAGTGGGATTTATACCAGGAATAAAGAGTTGATTGAATATTTTAAAAGCTATCAGCATAATTGATGTATGGGGGAGAGGGGGAGATTATATAATTATCTCAACAGATGCATAAAAATCTTTTGAGAAAATACAAGTCATTCCTATTAAAAATTACTAAGAAAGCTTAGGAATAAATGGAATGTTCCTTAAAGTGACAAGTAGTATACAAAACCATCAGCAAGTGTAATCTATAATGGGGATAAATTAGCAGCATTCCAGTGAGATCAGGAAGGAAGGAATAATGCCCATTATTGACACTTTTCTATATTATATTAGAAATGCTAGCTATAGAATATGGACTTCCAGGAGTCAGGATGGCAGAATAAGCAGTAAATCACTGTATTCACCTCCAAACAATGATAAAATAAGTTCCCCTGGAACTGCAGAACCAATAAAAAGATAGATGAAGCAATTTTTTAGCCCAAGAAACTTGGAAGATTAACAAGAAAGGAAGGTCTATCTCACTCAGGTAAAGTTGGATCCCAGCAAGCCAGTAGCAAGACCTTCCTCAGCAAAACAGCATAAGATTCTGATCTGCAATTCAGTGGAGTAGGCAAATGCTAATATCAGAACCCCACACCTATCGCAGCATAGATAGGTGAACAGGGCAGTCTGCTATGTTCTGTGTAATACTGATTGTGGCTTCCCAGTATTTGAATTGTTTCTTTCTGGTCACTTGCGGTGTTTTTTCCTTGGCCTGATAGTTCTGTAATTTGTCTATAATGTTTCTCAGGGTTTTTTGTTTGTAATCTCAGGCTTCTTGTGCCAGGATGATCTGTAACAGAGTTCAAATGTCAAAGAAATTTAAAAGGCCAAAAAAGTTGAGCAAAAAACAACAACAAAAAGAATCTGACCATAGAAAGCTATTATGGTGACTGGGAAGATCAAGACACAAACTCAGAAGAGGATAGCAATGTCAAAATGCCTCTGAGAGAAACTCCAGAGAAAAATGGGAAGTGGTTTCAAGTCCAGGAAGAACTCATGAAGAGCTCAAAAAAAGAGCTTAAAAATCATATGAGAAAGATAGAAGAAAAATTGGGAAGAAAAGAAAGTTGTGCAAGAGAATTATGAAAAAAGAGCCAACTCTTGGGTTTGGAAAAAGAAAACAACTACTTAAAAAAAATAGAATTGGCCAAATAAAAAAGGAAATACAAAAATCAACTGAAGAAAAGAATTCCTTAAAACAACAATTGGCCAAATGGAAAAGGAAGTATTAAAGCTAACTAAAGCTAAAGGAAAACAACTCCTTAAATGTCAAAATTGAGCTAGTGGAAGCTAATAATTCTGTGAGACAGTAATAATCAAACAATTTCAAAGGAATGGAAAAAAAAAGAAGGAAATGCAAAGTAACTCCATGGGAAAAACAACTGACCTGGAAAATAGATCCAATAGAGACGGTATCAGAAAGCCATAATCAAAAGGACAACTTGGACAACAACTTCCAAGAAATTATCAAGGAAAATTGTTCTGATATCTTGGAACAAGAAGACTAAATAGGAATTGAAAGAATTCACTGATTACCTCAGAAAATAACACACCCCCCCCCAAAAAAAAAAAAAAACCCTGAGGAACTTTTTTTTTTAATTTTATTTTATAATAACTTTTTATTGACAGAACCCATGCCAGGGTAATTTTTTTTACAACATTATCCCTTGCACTCGCTTCTGTTCCGATTTTTCCCCTTCCTCTCTCCACCCCCTCCCCTAGATGGCAAGAAGTCCTATATATGTTAAATATGTTGTGGTATATCCTAGATAAAATATATGTTTGCAGAACTGAACAGTTCTCTTGTTGCACAGGGAGAATTGGATTCAGAAGGCAAAAATAACCCGAGAAGAAAAACAAAAATGCAAATAGTTTACATTCATTTCCCAGTGTTCTTTCTTTGGGTGTAGCTACTCCATCATTTATCACTTGAAATGGAGTTAGGTCTCTTTGTCAAAGAAATCCACTTCCATCAGAATACATCCTCATACAGTATTGTTGTTGAAGTATATTAATGATCTCCTGGTTCTGCTCATTTCGCTTAGCATCAGTTCATGTAAGTCTCTCCAAGCCTCTCTGTATTCATCCTGCTGATCATTTCTTACAGAACAATAATATTCCATAACATTCATATACCACAATTTACCCAGCCATTCTCTAATTGATGGGCATCCATTCAATTTCCAGTTTCTAGCCACTACAAACAGGACTGCCACAAACATTTTGGCACATGCAGGTCCCTTTCCCTTCTTTAGTATTTCTTTGGGATATAAGCCCAGAAGTAACACTGCTGGATCAAAGAGTATGCACAGTTTAATAACTTTTTGGGCATAATTCCAGATTGCTCTCCAGAATGGTTGGATTCGTTCACAACTCCACCAACAATGCATCAGTGTCCCAGTTTTCCTGCATCCCCTCCAACATTCATCATTATTTTTTTCCTGTCATCTTAGCCAATCTGACAGGTGTGTAGTGATATCTCAGAGTTGTTTTAATTTGCATTTCTCTGATCAATAGTGATTTGGAACACTCTTTCATATGAGTGGCAATAGTTTCAATTTCATCATCTAAAAATTGTCTGTTCGTATCCTTTGACCATTTATCAATTGGAGAATGGCTTGATTTCTTATAAATTTGAGTCAATTCTCTATATATTTTGGAAAGGAGGCCTTTATCTGTGAAGATGTTTTCCCAGTTTGTTGCTCCTGAGGAACATTTTAGACGAATTACAAAACTATCAGGCCAACGAAAAAACACCACAAGTGACCAGAAAGAAACAATTCAAATATTGGGAAGCCACAATCAGCATTACACAGGACATAGCAGCTACAATTTTAGAGGTTCATAGATCATGGAACATGGTAGTCTAGAAAGCATAGGATCTAGGACTACAATCAAGAATCACCTACCTGGCAAAATTAAGCATAATACTTCAAGGAGGAAAAAAAAAAATAAGTCATCCAATGCAATAGCAGGATTTCAAGTTTTCATAATAGGAAGACCAGAATTGAACAAAAATTTGCTAATATCAAGACTCAAGCCTAAAAAGATAATAAGGGGAAAGAAAGTATCAGGAATTCAGTGGAACTGAACTATTTATATCCCTGCATGAGATGATACTTGGCAATTGTTATCTATAGTCATATTAAAAAAAAATGCTCTAAGTAACTAATGCTTGGAGAAATGCAAATTAAAACACCTCTCAGTGATCACCTTACACTCATTGGGTAGATTGATATGACAGCAAAAGAAAATAGCAAATGTTCAAGGGATGTGGAAAAATTGGGACACTAATGTACTGTTGGTGGAGTTGTGAATTGATCCAACCATTTTGGAGAACAATTTGTAATTATGCCCAAAAGATTATAAAACTATGCATAGCTGTATCCCAAAGAGATTAAAGAAAAAGGAAAATGACCTATCTGTACAAAAAGTTTAAAGGCAACTCTTTTTGTGATTGGCAAAGAATTGGAAAATGAGTAATTTCCATCAGTTGTGGAATGACTGGACAAGTGTGATTTATGATTGTGATGAAATACATAATTTGTTGTAAGGAATGATTAAGGCAGGATTACATATAGTCTTTTAAATTGTGGATAGGGAAAAGGGAGAGAAATTAATTTAGTTTTATAAACAAATGTAAAAAAAATGTTTTGAATGTAGCTGGGGAAAAATATTAAATCACTAAATAAATCTTTTTTTTTAAAAAAAGAAAAATACTATTCACCTCCTGAGGAAAAACTGATAGAGTCTGAATGCAAATTGAAGCATACTTTTTTTTTTTGCTTCCTTCATTTTTATTTTTTGGTTTTGTTTAATATATGTTTTCTTTTGTAAAATAGTTAATATGGGAATATTTTGCATGACTATGCATATGTAATCTACATTAAGTTGCTTGACTTCTCAAAGAATTCACAACTCAAAAATATTTTTTTAAAAGTGTTTAAAATTGTTTTTACTTGTAATTGGAGAACAAATTTAGAAAATCTGCTTGTTTGTGTTCTTTGACATATATCAGTTGGAGAATGGCTCTTATAGATTTAATTCAGTTCCTCGTGTCTTGGAAATGAGACTCTTACCAGTGAAGCCTCTTGCAAAAATTTATTTTCTTATATTTCTACAAAGAAATAAGGGAGGAGTAGAATTAGGGGGGATATATAGAAGGATATACAAATCAATGGGAATGGGATAAGATACGTAGATTAATGGGAAAGGAATACTGAGGGAGGGATCCATGGGGGCAGTGTAGGCAGGGAGAGGTTAAATAATAGCAAGGCAAGTTAACTGGTAGAAGTAAAGTAGAAGAAGAGATAAGAAATAAGAGACATATAAAAACATAATAATAATGATCAGGAGTAGAATTTGTTAGGGGAAAAAAAAGTAGGGGCAGTAATCACTGATCTTAGGCAAAGTCAAACTTAAAATTCATTCAAGAGAGAAATCTATATTATTGTCAGCCATAAATATTGTGTATATATATATATATATATATATATATATATATATATATAAAATTGTGTATGTATATGAATGTGTGGTGTGTGTGTGTTATGTATACATAAATATATACATGCTTAACCACAATCTGCTTGGGGGCGGGGTTAGGGGGGAAGAGGGGGAAGAGAGAGAGGAGGAAAGAGGGAAAAAACAATAAAGTAAAAAATGTTCGGCAGTGAACAAAGAAAACCTACAAGGAAGCAAAGATGAACAGTTATGAATGTTTTCTATTATGTATGATTTCTTGAAATGGAAATTTCTTGTTATATATTTTGAATCTTCTCATATTATGCTGGGCACATGACATTTTTTTCTTTTTTTGGTTTTGTTTTTTCTAATAATAAATTTTAAATAAATACATACATTAAAAATATGACATAAAATAAAATCTTAAAAAAGACTTTTTCTTCAGTCATCTGTTTCTGCGAAGTATTTTCTTTGCAAGAATTTTGTAAGATTTGTAGTTCTGGTATTATTATCAGTTTACATATACGAAAACTGATTCAAAGAAGTTAAATGACGTACCTTCCTGATCACACAGCTGGTAATTATGGAACCAGGATTCAAACCCATCTTCTGACTTGAAGTCCATTGCTATTTCTACTGTAATATGGAGTTTCAGCTTTAATATTAAAAATTACTTGTCAGAAATGAGAGTGGATCAATTTTCTCTCCATGTATTAAAAGACTATTGAGCCTAAGAAGTCAGATACATACACAGTATTTTTTAAAATTTTGTTCTTGATTGTTTTTCATAGAAATCTGTTTCTGGAGGGTGTAGGGGTGACTGAACATTTTTACTATGACTATATCATAGTTTAATAACTGTATTCTTATTGATCTAACTAAAAAGATTTGTTGTCAAAGAATATTTATTCTTTGATACTATAAATTGTCTGTTTTCAGAACTTCAAAGGACCAAATGTAGAAGGTAAAGAGAGAGAAGCAATAAAAAAAAGTATACAATTTATACTACTATTTGAGAATAAATGTCTGGTAAGATACAAAGTAGTATGCTTACATAAACTCCCCAGCTGCTTAGTTAATTGTATATATTTAAATCAATTGCCCTCTGTTAGTTCTTTATGAACCTCTGAAATAAATTTGTCTGACGTTTAAAGGAAATCATCCTTTAAAATTTTTTGAGTTTATTTCCTTCCTCTTATAAAAAGTATTTTCTTTAAACACTGGCTTTTTATGTCTTTTATAGGAGCTCCACGTTGAACAGATTAGAAACTAAAATAACTAAATTTCAGTAACTCTTTTTCCAGCTGCCTTTTACACAATTACAATTTTCTTATTCTTTTTCGTTTTATATACTCTAATTGTTTTGCCAGGTACAAAATGCTCTCAGTGGGGTAATCTGTTAGTGTTCCAAAGCAACTGTGTTAGATTATATATTGGCTAAATTATATATTATGTTTGAGCTCTCTGAAGATGACATTTTGAAAATTTGTAATAACATATGATGGGTACATATCATAAGAGGCCAAATTCTCCAAATCTCCCAAAAAAAAGTATTAGAATTACAATAAATGTGTCTTTTAAAAATTAAAGATATTTTAAAAGCATTTTTCATTATATAAAATGGTATATTATATTAATAATAGAAATACTTTATAATGAAACCTATCGACTTTTATTAAAATGTCCCAAGAAGAATATATACCATTACTTATTCAGTCAACCAGTCAGTGCTTCTATATGTCCGACAATATGTTAAGTTTTAGAGATAACAAAGAAAAGCAAAAGACAATCAGGTAGCTCACATTTTAACAGTTGTGAAAATGATAACATTTTGCAGGTATTAAAAAGAACAATTGGTGTTCACAGTATTCATATATGACTATGAATAGCTTATTTGTGATTCCTGCCAATTCTCCCACTTACTTATCCTATTCAGTGTTGTGATCTACTTGCAAATATAGACAATGTTCTCAGTTATTCCTTGCCTGGCAAATACAACTTGGATAAAAAATTTCATTTGTCTCATAAAATATGTAGGTAGTTATTCCAGGTCAAAGTACAATGTATTGTTCTTTTTTTTCAATAGGTATGTTATTAGCTGTGGATGTACTATACAAGCTTATGCTTGTGAGTATCTTCAAAGTTGCCTAAGAAGAGCACATTAAATATTACAAATGGCAATAGAATATTTATTCTTTGATACTATAAATTGTCTGTTTTCAGAACTTCAAAGGACCAAATGTAGAAGGTAAAGAGAGAGAAGCAATAAAAAAAAGTATACAATTTATACTACTATTTGAGAATAAATATCTGGTAAGATACAAAGTAGTATGCTTACATAAACTCCCCAGCTGCTTAGGTAATTGTATATATTTAAATCAATTGCCCTCTGTTAGTTCTTTATGAACCTCTGAAATAAATTTGTCTGACGTTTAAAGGAAATCATCCTTTAAAATTTTTTGAGTTTATTTCCTTCCTCTTATAAAAAGTATTTTCTTTAAACACTGGCTTTTTATGTCTTTTATAGGAGCTCCACGTTGAACAGATTAGAAACTAAAATAACTAAATTTCAGTAACTCTTTTTCCAGCTGCCTTTTACACAATTACAATTTTCTTATTCTTTTTCGTTTTATATACTCTAATTGTTTTGCCAGGTACAAAATGCTCTCAGTGGGGTAATCTGTTAGTGTTCCAAAGCAACTGTGTTAGATTATATATTGGCTAAATTATATATTATGTTTGAGCTCTCTGAAGATGACATTTTGAAAATTTGTAATAACATATGATGGGTACATATCATAAGAGGCCAAATTCTCCAAATCTCCCAAAAAAAAGTATTAGAATTACAATAAATGTGTCTTTTAAAAATTAAAGATATTTTAAAAGCATTTTTCATTATATAAAATGGTATATTATATTAATAATAGAAATACTTTATAATGAAACCTATCGACTTTTATTAAAATGTCCCAAGAAGAATATATACCATTACTTATTCAGTCAACCAGTCAGTGCTTCTATATGTCCGACAATATGTTAAGTTTTAGAGATAACAAAGAAAAGCAAAAGACAATCAGGTAGCTCACATTTTAACAGTTGTGAAAATGATAACATTTTGCAGGTATTAAAAAGAACAATTGGTGTTCACAGTATTCATATATGACTATGAATAGCTTATTTGTGATTCCTGCCAATTCTCCCACTTACTTATCCTATTCAGTGTTGTGATCTACTTGCAAATATAGACAATGTTCTCAGTTATTCCTTGCCTGGCAAATACAACTTGGATAAAAAATTTCATTTGTCTCATAAAAGATGTAGGTAGTTATTCCAGGTCAAAGTACAATGTATTGTTCTTTTTTTTCAATAGGTATGTTATTAGCTGTGGATGTACTATACAAGCTTATGCTTGTGAGTATCTTCAAAGTTGCCTAAGAAGAGCACATTAAATATTACAAATGGCAATAGTATATTCATTTCACATCTTATAGGCTGCTGAGCAAAAGCTATTTTCATGTTTTTACCAGTTTAGTGAATGTGGTTAGAATATAGAAAAGTTTCAGATGCGGAAATCAAACAAGAGCCTACATTTTGTACATATTAGAAGAAATATAATTTTTCAAAGAATATATGGAAACTAAAATGTCTACTAAAGAAAAAAGTATCTTTTTCTCCCACCATCCTGGTAAATTAGGAGTAGCAGTACAGCAAAATTCTAAATTCAACTACCTCTAACAAATCATTGTCTAGCTGTACCTGCTTCATAGGTTAAAATCAGATATCTGTGTTAAAGTATTTTCTTAAACATTGTAGTCTTTAATGTAATACAGTTTTCAATCTTATCAAAGTTAAGAAATCATTCTGTGTTATTAAAATTATGTTGAATATTTATAATTTTCATACATAAAGTAATCTGATGTTTCCATTTCTACTTTCTTGTCATTTAATTTGTTTGTTTGTTTGTTTTATTTAGCTGGTCATCTGACTTTTGAATGCCGTAATTTTCTCCGAGTAGACCCCAAAAGAGACATAGTTTTAGATGTCAGCAGCACAAGTAGTGAAGACAGCGAGGAAGAGGCTGAGGAACTCAATAAATTGCAGACAATACCTGAGAAAAGTAAGCAAAACATTTTAGGGTTAATACTAAGAAGCCTTAAGAAGCCTTTGCAATGCTTTTGGGTAACTTGTTTTATTTTGTGCATAATTTGTCATAATATTAAAGTCATTTTATTACTGAAAAAAAAGACAAAGGGAATATCTGTAACTATTAACATAACTTCTGCCTACTCACTACTTTCCCAATTCTGTAGTCTTTGTAGGAATAACTTAAATTTTCATCTAGAGTACTTTCCATGAATGTATGAATGGAACTATTAAGCTTTCACAAATAATACCTTATAGCAGAATACATCTCTATAGTCATACTTGACTGAAGGGTGAAAGATTTCACTATGCTTATTATTTGGTGACTATAAAAGAAGTATTTAATTTAAAAAAGGAAGATGGTACTTTAAAGGCAATCTTTCAATAAAGTATCTCTTTTGAATATATTAAAATCATACAAGATTCCTAAAAAGATATGATAAAATAATTTTGACTATTAATATTTGTTAATTAATGTCAATTATTAATGGTCATAAAACAAGAAGATGTATGCTAACCAAAATGCTTGCCACTAAATGCAAAGTCCAAATTGAAGGATTCCTTAGAGTTGGTGGGGCTTTACAGATACTTCTGTTTTGGGGTAGATGACATTGTTCTGATTACAGTAAACTTAAGAACACTCCTAAATGAGATCTATAACTTTTCAGAAGACTTTAGCTGAACCATTTACATGGAAAAAACCCAAGTGAGTGAAGAATGCTTGTGTCCAAGATGTGATATATATTTGGATGGGCAAGACATAAGGATAGTCTTGTAAGTCTATGAATATTGTAGACACTGAGCAGGATCTACAGGCAGAAAGTCCAGTGATCAGAGGTTGGGCTAGATTGCCTTTAGGAAATTTTATTTTCATAAAACTTCTCCCTGAAGCAAAGACCATCTTTACAACAGTAGTATTTTTCTGATGATGAAAATTCTGGCTCAAAGGACGATGGAGAAATGTATGATGAGCATAAGTAAGATCCGACATATAATAACTATGCAGAAGAAGTAGGGTAAACAATATTAAAAAGGTTTTTTGACTAGTAGAAGAGGGGCTGGTTGTATAGTGATATCAAGGGATATGATGTCAAGAAAAGCTCCCTTACATACTGAATTCTTCTCCTCATCTTCATTCCCAAAGAGAATTACTGAGAGCATCTGCAGAAGGATATGTAGCCACTGAAGCGCTGGAAGGTAATATGCCATAGTGGACAGGTCTTAGGATCAGGAGTCAAAGAACTTGGTTTTATTTCAAGTGAATAAGCATTTATTATTCAATTACTGTGTGACAAGCACTGAACTAAACATTAGGAATATAGATAAAAGCAAAAGAAAGACAGTCCCAGCTCTAAATGATCTTATGTTCTAATTGAGTGAAGACAGCATATAAAAGGAACCTAAAAAGTAAGAGGGAGGAGAGAGGATAGTCTGGAAAAGAATGAAGAAATGCCTAACCTTGACATTTTCCTCAAAATGGAAATCTTGAGGAGAGACTGGGCAGTTACATAAAGGGCTACAGAGGCAGAGAGTACTTCCAATAAAAGTTCAGGGGTAGACTGAACTTCCAAAATGAGGAGACTTTGGATTACAGCATGAAGAACAATGAAGAAATACCTTGCCTGCATGTTTTCTTGAAATGTCGGTTCTAGAAGTAACTAGCCAGAGAAGGAAGCCACAGCAAAATTCTAGCTTGCTAAGTTTGGTGGAGTGAACTTCCATAATGAATAAGCTTCTATAGCATTGTTTTAAAAGTCCAGAAAGTCTAGAGAGTCATGAATGAGGCCCCAAGAGGATTTATTGCTTTTTATTTGCCTAGGTGACTTTCAGCAAGTCTTGATCTCAATAGGCCTTCATTTCTTCATCTATAAAATGAAGAACTTGGACTTTATGAGCCATGAGCCACTATTAGAATACCCACGTGGTTAAAATCTCACATTCTTTGAAGTAATACAATACTGTGAGTGGATGTTTAGTGATTACCAATTTTTCACCTCCAGTGCTTAGCACAGTGCCTGGCATTTAGGACATATTTAATAAATACTTATTGATTGACCTACTTCCAAGCTTGTAAACAGATATGTTGGAAACAGAATATACTTGGCAAATTATTAAGGAAAGCAGGATACTTGTCCTTAAGAAAATAAGCTCCTAAAAAAAACTTTTCTGTCCCAAGATCTACTAATCTGAAGCTATCTCTGCAGCTAAGTTCTACAAAAAGTATATTTCAACAATATTACTGTTTTCTCCCACTTTATTTTTCTCCTGTTCTTTTCTTGATCTAAGCTGGGCAAGAGTATATTTACAAAGTAAGACAGGTTAAGTACTTGGTTAGTTTTATCCAAATAATAGCCAGTCATTTTTTGCAGATAGATAGACAGACAGACAGACAGGTAGATAGACAGAAGGATGGGCAAACGGATAGATCTTGTTAATGTAGTGAAACAGTCTTATCTTCTGTAGCAACTTGGCCCATATCCTCTCATAAGTTCTCTGTAGGGAAGTTCACACAATCAGACAGAGGCCTCCCCCTAAAGTTCTTGTCATTATGGTGGTACTATTGTGCCAAGAAAGCTTTTCATTTGTTATCACTAATTCTTTGTACATGATCACCCCACCTCTAAGAGACCTTAGCTTCCTTCAAGAGGCAGTTCAGGTTACCATCCTACACAAGCAGGCTTTGCTGATTTCTTGTCCCAAGTCTAACTGTTAAACCTATTTTTTCTTTAAATTACTTTGTATTATATATACTTTTCATATGTATCTTTATGTGTTATGTGTTCCCTCCTCCTCTACTCCCCTCTAGAATGTAATTGCTTGTCATTAAAGACTAGTTTTTTGTTGTTTTTGTGTCCACAGCTCCTAGTATCATGCCATGTAGCATTTAGTAAATATCTGTTAAGGAGGCAGAGGCAAGATGATAGTATAAAAGTGCCCAATCTCTTCCCCAAACTGCTCCAGATTTTATTTTAAATAATTAATTTAAATGATGACTCTAAATAAACTTAAATAAACTTTAGAGCATTAGAATACCCCCCCCCCCAAATAGAGTAGGACATTTTCCAGTCAAAGACAACTAAGAAGCTCAGCAGAAAAGGTTTGTGACATCAGGGTGGGAGTTCCTGGGCAGGGCAAACTGGCCCAGACCAGCTTTTGAATCAGCAGCAGTAGTAGTAGCTTTTGGACCTTTCAGCCCAGAGACCTAGAAGGTCAGCAAAAAAAAAAAAAAAAAAAAAGTCTGTGGAAACAAATCCCAGGGTCCAGACCCAGTCTCAGCAAGTCAGAACCTCTGAAATAGCAATAGTGCTGGTGACTTCTGAACCTCTCAGCCCAGGGATACCAGGAAAGAACTTGGAAGATTAGTGGAGAGTATCGGTGCAACAGGGTAGGAGTCCCAGCAAAGGAGCCCCAACCCTTTCTGCTACAGTGGGGCAGGGACACACCTAACACCTCCAGGGCAGAAAAGAGGGCTTATGTCAGGTTCCTAGAAGGCTCACTGAAACAGCTGCACAAAACCCCTGAAGGTTGGGACAGAGTGCACCCTCCATCCTGGAAACAGAGCCCTACATTAACGACTATTTAAAAGCCAAGTAATAGGCTAGGAAAATGAGCAGAAAATCAAAAAAGTTTCAGTGACAAAGATTAAAACACACGACTCAGAAGATGGTTAATAAAGGCAAAACTCCTACATCCAAAGTCTCCAAGAAAATAGGAATTGGGTTCAGGTTATGGAATAGCTCAGAAGGGACTCTGAAAATCAAGTAAGAAAGATAGAGGAAAAAATAGGGAAATTTGAGAGAGGTGCAAAAGGAGATACAAAAAACTAATGAGAAGAATGCCTTAAAAAGCAAAATGACCACCCGGGAAAGGAGGGGTACATAAGCTCACTGAAGAAAATAATTCCTTAAAAAAGAGAATTGAGCAAATGGAAGCTAATGACTTTATGAGAAATCAAAACACAATAAAGCAAAATCAAAAAAAAAAAAAAACTGACCTTGAAAATAGATCTAGGAAATATAATTTAAAAATTATTGGCCTATCTGAAAAAATGGTCAAAAAAAGAACCTGGACATCATTTTTCGAGAAATTATCAAGGAAAACTGTGCTGATGTTCTGAGTTCAAAGGATAAAATAGAAATTGAAAGAATCTATTGATCACATCCTGAAAACGATTCCAAAATAAAAACTCACAGGAATTTTATAGCTAAATTCCAGAACTCCCAGGTCAAGGAGAAAATATTGCAAGCATCCAGAAAGAAACAAATCAAGTATAGTGGAGGCACAGTCAGGATAATACAAGATTTAGTAGCTTCTACATTAAAGGACCAAAGGGTTTGAAATATGATATTCCAGAGAGCAGTGGAGCTAAGACTACAACCAAGAATCATCTACCCAACAAAACTGAATATAATCCTTCAGAGGAAAAGGTGGTCATTTGATGAAATAGGATTTTCAAGCATTCGTGATGAAAAGACTGGAACTGAATCAAATTTTCAAATACAGGACTATGGAGAAGCATAAGGCAGTCATCAGGAAAGTTATATAAGGGACTCAATAAAGTTTGTTTAGTTCTTACATGGGGGGATGATGCTTGTAACTCATTAGAATATTCCCATTATTATGGCAGTTAAAAAGGAGTATGTATATATAAGCAGAAGGTATAGGTGTGCGTTGAATCTGAAGGGATAATTTTTTTTTTTTTAATGATGAAATTAAGGGATGAAAGAAATGTACTGTGAGAAAGGGGAAGGAAGAAGTGGAATGCTGCAAATTATCTGTCATTAAAGAAGAGGCATGAAAAAAACCTTTTGTAGTGGAGGGGAAAAGGAAAGAGTGATGGAGTGAACCTTACTCTCATCAGAATTGGCTCAAATAGGAAATAACATACATAGAAACATAATATAGAAATCTATCTTACCCTGCAGGAATATAGAAGAGGAATGGGATATGGGAAAGGAGAGGGGGAGGGTGACAAAAAAAAGGTCATATTGGGGGAGGAGTGGTCAGTAGCAAAATACTTTTGAGGAGGTTCTGGGTGAAAATAAATGTGGGGAAATACAATTAGCAATAGTAATTGTAAAAAAAAAAAAAATCGAAGCAAGTTTCTCTGATGGAACATTATTGTTCTCTGGAAAATGATGAGCAGGATCCCTCAGGGGAAAAAAAAATCCTGGAAAGTCCTCCATAAACAAAGTCAAATATATACTGTATACAAAGTAATAGCAATGTTCTGCAATGACAGCTGTAAATGACTTGTTATTCTTAGTAATACAATCATCTACATCTACTCTAAAGGACTTAAGATAAAAATCCTATCCATAACCGGATAAGGAACTAATCAAGGCTGTATATAGATTGAAGCATTCTCTATTACTGTATCTATCTCTCTCTTTATTTTTAACTAAATTTTTCTTCAGGATTTTTGTTTTCATTAGGATGGGTGATCTATGTTTTCTTTTACAACTTGAATTTTATGGAGATGTTTTGCATGACTTCGCATGTAGTTTCTTGGTTATGGATGGGAATAAGAGAGAGAATCTGGAACTCAAGAATCTTAAAAACAAATGTAAAAAAATAAATTGTTTTGAATGTAACTGGGAAAACAATTAATTAACTTGAAAAATGAGAATCTGTTGAATTTAATTTAATGGAATTATCTCATGGAGGTCTTTTTATAAATTCCTATCATGAGCACTTTAGGGAAGGATAACTCGGTATGCCATCAAATGATGTTTCTTATTGCCATTGTACTTTCAATAAAATCATTTCTTCCAGCTTCTTTATTTATTTCTCTAAGACTAAGGAAGTCACTTGATATCCTGGGACTTCAGTCTCCTCCTTTATGAATGAGAGAGTTGGATTGGATAGTGTCTGAGGTTCCTTCCAGTTCTCAATATATAATCCTGTTACCTATGAGCCATCCTTCCATGTAGCTTTTTCTTTTTTATTTTCAAGTTTGATTTATAACAATAGCAACAATGTTATAATTTAGTTCCTCTAGCATTATATCTGGTTATTTACATCGAGCAAGTTTTATTTAAGTTTATTTTATGAACCATCTTAAACATAATGATGCGGGAAAGATTCCTTTCTAGATTCCCACCTTCTCCTAGTTAATAATGTAAATTGCCCTTTAACTCACAAATCCTGGTCCCTTTGAATTCCAATAGAATATCTGACCTGTTCCCAGCCCCACCCGGATATGAGCCAACTTTGGGGCTACACCCGAAAGCCCCTCGAGCTAAGTCTCCTATTATAAAAAGGCCACGCTGGGAACCCCTCTTTGCAGAGATTCCAAACATGGCTACCATGTGAGGACCCTCTGTCCACTGGACCCTCTGTCCAGTGCCCTCCTTATCTCTACATTCGGCCTATACTTTAACTTTACTTATCTTATAATAAACCTCTTTTATCAATCTAGCTCTCCGGGCCAATAAATGCTTTTATTGGGAACTCGCGCCGCTACTAGACCCCCTTGCGCCAAATCTGTACCCCAAACCTGCCACTAGACCTTAATCCTAATTTCATTTAGGTACCCCAAAGCTAGACCTCAACAATGTGATCTTAATATTTTCCCCCTTTTCCCTAAGAGAGTTGCCATAGTTAAAGAATTCATTATGTGTTGGCCAACCTATTTAGTTCAGCTGTTCCTCAGAAAGAAGACATAGTTTGTTGCCAGAAAGATTTCCAAGATGATGAAGAACTTGTGTAGGTAGACTGTTCAACAAATAGTCAAATAAATATTAAATACCTATTATATACAAGGTTTTGTCGCAGGTGCTAGAAATGCAAAGAGAGTTTTGGTTCAGTACTGGAACAAAATGAGGTACTTGTAATCCATTAAATGTTAACTTTTCAAAGGAGCCATAGGAAGGGAAGAATATTCAACAAAGATAATCAATAAAGATAACTCATTGATTCAGGTGTTAATCTTACTAATTTTACCATCTGAAACCATAGAGCAAACTAGAATTCCTCCTAGCTATTTGTACTTGGATGCAAAGCAAGCCACATCAGCAAACTAAACCAACCCCCCCTTATCCAATCAAATGTCAAGGAGAATTTCAATACCTCTTAAGGAAAAGAACTTCCCTGACTTACACGGGTTAGTGTTTGGAAAGCTAGTCCAGCCCACATGGCAGAGCCCTAGGAAATGTTGCTTCTATTACACATGTTAATTCTATACTCAATAGAAAAGGAATCTTAAAGTGGGATTTTAAATTTTTATTCTAAGCAAAAATTAGAAAAACCTATTATAGACACCTGAGAAAGCCAAGACAATTATCTTATTTAGACCGGGAGAGGTCTGTTAGGAAGTGGTGTCAGAAAAAATTATAAGCTAAGAAGAAGTAATGAGGATATAGTAGTACAGTATGATAGGAATTTTAAAGTGAAATCTGTGGCTTTGGGGTTTATTTATATTTCTTTCTCCAAGAGTGAAAAAACTGGCTGTAATGGAATATATTACATTGGGTAAAAATAATCTCCATTGTGCTACTTAGAAAAATATTTTCCATCTTTTTCAGTTTGTTGAGTTATTGAAAATGAGAGACCTGAAGGGAAGGTCAACTGAGGATAAACATCTAAAAGTTTCCTTATCCAAAGTATTCTTAAAGTATCTTTGCCTAGGAGTTAAAGTCTAAGATAGTCTACCTAATAGATTTGGAGAAGTCCATACAATCAAAATCACAGTTAACATTTGTCAACAGAACAATTTAAGACTTTCAATTATGAAAGAGCAGCATTTACTCCTTTTCTATCCATGATTTTATTTTAAACTTTATTTTAATTATATCACAGTGGGATTATTGATTTACTTAACCTTATCCAATTTAAAGTGATAAGATGTCAAGTAAATTCTATTACCAAATATTAAAATTACCAAATTTCAAATTTTTCTGAAAATTTTCTGGAAAAAAAAATGAATTTTTCCTCAATCATAAGAAAACTAGGGTAAACTAATGATAAATATCACTTAAGGGTAAGATAGAGAGTCTAGCCTCTGCCTAAATGTTAGGAATTTGCCTAAATGGATGCCCAGAATGATTATGATTGAACTCATAAATTTTCATCTAAAATAAACTTTCTAAAGTTCAGAGTGCCTTTATATTGCTTCTTTGATTTAAGTTCATTTTTGTAACAGGGTGTTAGAATCTTAAAGCTAAAAGGGATTTTAGAGATCATTTAACTAACCTCTTTATTTTATATGTAAAATTGTTGGGTCTAAGAGATTCAGACAACTTACAGGTTGTATTAGAACTAGCAAATGTAGAAAACAAGTCTTTCAGCTTATAGTTTGATGCCTTTTTAATTACATGTTGTCCCTTTAATAACATCTCACATTATCAAAACAATAACAAACATTAAGACCAGTTGAAACATTTATTAATCATCTGTAGTACACAAAGTTCTATGCTAAGTTCTTCATATATCAATACAAAAATGAAACTATCCATCTTTTAAATGAGCTTTCATTCTACTGGAAGAAAAGAGACACAACTTATATGGGGATAAGTATATTTCAACTGGAAAGAATCGGGAGATTTAACAGAGGAAGTATGCCTAAGCTAAATCTTGGAAGAAAATAAGGATACTAAAAAGCAGCTATAAAGAGGAAATACATTCCAGGTTTTGAGGACAGCTTGTATAAATGCAGTTTGACATTTGATGAAATGTCAAGTTTAGGAAATTGTTCCAGTTTGGCTGAATAGCAATTGAGAAGGGAAATAATGTGAAATAAGAATGGAAAGATAGATTGGAGCCAGATAGCAGAGGGTCTTTAATACCATATTGGAGAGTTTGTATATAAGCCTAGTGGCAACAAGGAACCATAAATATACTAATCTATAAATTCCTTATGAACAAGGACCATATTTTCTCTAAACTTCATGTGGCCCTAATTACTTCAGTTTTCTGTGCATGGTATGTACATGATAAATGTTTGTTGAATGAACATAGACCCTACCTTAATGAATTCATAATGTAACAGTTATGATAAATATTTATCCTGACAATCATAGTCAATGAATTAACATTTGTTATATATCAACACTGTGCCAGACTCTTTTATGCACAAAGATAAGGGTTATGAAAGACTGCAGCTTAGACATGAGGAGAGTCACAGCAGTGGGAGAAGGATTGTTGGTACAGAGGCATTAAACAAAATATTTGAAAGGAAGTATGTAGGCCAGAACTCTGAAAAGATATACTTGAATCACAGCATAGTGCTTATGGCTGCACATGCTCAATATGTGTAGTGAGGTAATTGCACTGAAGGATTTAAGGGCTGGGAGAGGGACACAGAGCCCTGTGGGCCCCAGTGCTCTCAGCCACAGCTCTCAGCCAGAGAAGACTTCAGGCTCCAGACTCCATCTTTGACCAGCCATGTGGTGGCTCTCCTGCCTCCTTCACTTCTCCACTTAAAGACTAAGGACTCTGGCTGATTCTGCGATCCTCCAGAGAGCTAGCCCAGATATTACAGGAGTAATGTGTAATAAGGAGTCAAGGATTACTCTGAAGGATGATCAGTAATAGAACAGTTTGGAAGAATAAAGTACAATAGCAAATTCTGTTGTGGAAATATCTAGTGTAAGATTTCTCTGGACCAGTCATTTTGAAATGTTCAATAGAGCACATGAAAACAAAGCTTAAAGTTCAAGCAAGAGAATAGGGCCAGATATAGAAATTCAGGTGTCATCTACATAGAGATGAGAGTTGGACCCATGGGAGTTAATATGAGGTCATCAAAAAAAGTTAGAGAAAGAAGATAGAGAACCAAACCATGAGGTATGTTTATAGTTAAGGACAGTATATAGTCATCTAATAAAGGAATCTAAGAGTTTCCTTAGCAGTTTTTGTCCCTACATCTTGCTTCAAGGCCACCCAGGTTCAGAACTAAGGTTAATTCTTGCCTGCTATATCCAATTAGATACCAAGTTCTTTCATTTCTATCACCTAAGATCTCTCATATCCATTCCCCATTTCTCTACTCACATCACAGCCACTTTAGTCTATGCCCTTAGCACCTCTTGCCTGGACTATTAGCTTCCTTATTGGTATCTTTTCAGCCAGTCTCTCCCCTCTCCAATCCATTTTCTACACAGCTGCCAAATTGATACTCCTAGAGCTCTTGTCTGATTGTTACAACTCCCTCACCCCATCACACACACACACATTCTAAAAAAATTTCATCAGCTCCTCCGCCCTTTAGCATGATATTAAAACTCCTATTTGTCATTTAAAATTCTTAACAGTGTGGTTCTAGCCTATCTTTCCAGGCTAACTATAAAGTCCCATACATTCAGCAATTCATCCAAATCAGCCTACTTCCCATTCTTCTAAAAAAGACAGTTTCTCTCTCACTCCATGATTATTTTTAGGTTTTTCCCTTACCTGAAAAGGTCTCTGCCTTCACTTCTATCCTTTAGAATTCCTTTTTCTCTTTAGGACCTGTTTCAAGGGCCATCTTCTTCAGGAGAGTGAGAAAAAAATCCTTCCTGATTCCCCTGACTTGTTAGGCATCCCATTCCAGTCATTGTGTATTTATTATAGATACCGTGCATTTACTCATCTGCAACATGGTGTATTTCACATCATTGAAGAGTAAGCTCTTTAGGAGCAAGGACTCCTTTTATATATGCATTTTTATTCACAGACCTAACTCAACTGGCTGTACTTAAAGAACCATCTACAATGTTTCATTTTTTCCTTCATATGTATCTTACTATACCAAGTATCATTGATTCTCCCTATACACTATCTTGTATCTGTTCCCTTTTCTCCACTCACATGCAAACTACTCTGATTTAGATCTTCATCACTGTTCACCTAGCTGATTGGTCTTCTTGACTCAGTTCTCTCACCGCCATTTCATTCGCCATATAATTGCCAAAATGATATAATAAAGAATAGGTCCAACCATATTGCTTCCCTGCCCATAAACTTCAGGGATTCCCTATTTTCTCTGAAATCAAATGCATATTCCCCTTTTTAGCATTTAAAGTCTTTTACAATCTGGCTCTAGATTCATTACACATTGCTCCTCTTTAGACATCTTTTGTTTCAGCCACACCGATCTTGTTGATATTTAGCACACATGACATTCCACCTCTTGTCTATGTACTTTTGAATATGCCATCCTCCCCCCACCTTCCACCCTTGTCTACGTTTTAGTATCTTTTAGCTTCTTTCAAAATTCAGCTGCAGTGCTTTCTTTATGATGCCATTACTAATATTACCGATGCCTTTCTTCCCCCAAATTGCCTTGCATTTACTTTGTGTGTGTGTGTGTGTGTGTGTGTGTGTGTGTGTGTGTGTGTGTGTGTGTGTATTTATACATGTTGTTTCTTGTTTGATGTAATTTTCTTGAGGGCAGGGACTATTTCATTTTTATCTTTGTATTCCATATCTAGCACAGTACTTGGCAATGATAGAAACATAATAAATACTTCTTTTTGAATTTTGAGAACTTTTTATGGGTTTTCTTTTTATTTAATAAGCCTTACAAACATTTTCAATTCCTTTCTTCTGCTATACTTATTATTCTCTACAAGTTGAGAAAAACCTCCTCATTTACAATACTATTAATATGCCTTAGATTAATATGTAATATAATGACCTGTTCTTTTTATTTCTATAGATACAAATGAAGAAGAAGAAAAGAAAAAACAAAAAAGAAAAAACAAAGAGAAAATTAAATTAAAAAAGAAAAGGAAAAGGTAATTTTCTGGAATTTATTTGAAAATTCAAAATGTTTTTATTTAAATAGATTTGCCAGCTATAGAAATAGGGTCCAGGGCAGTAGTCACACTCTCTTGAATTAGCATCAATTGTTAACAAAACCAGATGAGTGGATTGGTAAAGAGAGTTCAAGAATTAAAAATTATGTAAAGATTTTTTTCATATAAATATATATATATATGATCATCGGTTGGTGTTTTGTGACTGAAGACTGACTCACTTCATAGAACTATGGGTAGTATTCACCTTTTAAATTTTCTTAAATTAGCCTCCAGTTAACTAAAGTTTTAAAAGATATATAGATCTTTAATCAAACAAAACAACATAATATCCCAAGTATTTCTGGTCATTTTTTCCCCTTATATTTGTGTGCCATTGAGATAAATATCAAAATATATGCCTCCATCTTCAAAATGCCATTGTCTTAAAAGAGGTCATTGATTTTTCAAAAAGACTGATACATCCCTCTTATTCTTGAATGTCCAATTTTCAGTCATACATACTCAATTCTTACTCCATTTGGGCTTTTCTTGGCAGAGATACTGAAGTGGTGTGCTGTTTTCTTCTCCATCTCCATGTTAGGAATCTAAGGCAAACAGGGTTAAGTTATTTGCCCAAGGTCACATAACTAGTATCTGAGGACAGATTTGAATTCAGAAAGATGAATAGTCTGACTTTAAACCTGACTCTCTATCCCCTGTGCCATCTAGCTATCCTTGTGATTTAAAAGCATATCTTTCAAGAACTTTGTCACTGTTGATCCTTATATAGATTTTGACTTTTAATTAATTTCAGTATTTAATAAGTTACAGCTTGTTACCAATTTTTATTGGTTGATTGGTTGGTTAGTTGTCCTTTGTTTTCAATTTCCATTAAATTATATAAAAGACATTATTGAGGATTTTTATATGTGATTCTAGAGGTAATTGAGAGTGTGTTGAAAGGGGCATGGACTTAGGGACATAGCATGATTAGATTTGTACTTTACGAAGATTAATTTGACGGCTAAATAGAAGATATACTGAAGTTGGAGAGAGACTTGAATGAAGCAAGGAGACCAACTAGTAAGCTGAAGGAATAACTTAAGCCTAAGGTTTTGAGGGCCTGCATCAAAGTGATAGTACTGTTAGAGGAAAGAAGGGGACATATGTAAGATGTTACAAGAGATAGAAATGACAAAATTTGGCCACTAATTGGATCTTGGAGGGGAGGAAGAACATAGTTAGGTGTAGAGGACCACAGATGCTGGGGAACTCTGAGAAAAGTATACTTGAAACAAAGATACTTACAATAAGATGTTTACTCAATGGAATTGATGAGATAATGGTTCTCTAGTTTACATATACTTAGTAGTTAGTATGGTGTTGTAATAGTTCTCTTGGATAATGTTTTGGTTAGCTTTCTGGAGGTCTCAGGACCAGCCTTGTCTTCAGCAGAATAATCACCATGAGAATGGTCAGGGTTAAAGTGCAAAGTCTTTAATATCTCCTTCACAATCTGTCTGCTTCAGGCTAGCTTTCTGGAGGTCCTTTGGAATGGGTCTTGGTTTCAGGGCTTTCGCAGGAGGCAAGAGAGCCTTGAGGACAGTCTCTATCTTGAAGTCTGTTCCCTCCCCACCCTGCCTTAGCTCTTATATACTCTATTATCAGTACATCATTGTAGGTGTCAATCTTATAGAATAGGTGTCAACTTGTAGAACTATACTAAATACTAGATAATCATTATCTTAATTCTACTGAGTTAACACCTTATTTTAGGATTAAATCAATCATACAGAGTTCCTGCCTTTTACACTCTAGTTCACACAATCAGTATGCTGTAATAATGTAATCATACTGAGGTATTTAAGGGCTGAGAGGACTGGAAATGAGACATTCCATCTTTGACCATCCTCCTGGTGGCTCTCTTGACTCCTATACTCCTCCACTAAGATCAAGACTAGGTCAGATTGTGACAGACTCAGACTGTAAAGGAGACAGTAAAGACTTTAGACTCTATTCCTGTTCATCCTAGTGGTGACTATCCTGCTGAGACCAAGGCCCATTTGGACAACCTCCAGAAAGCTAGCCCAGATATTACAGTGAAGAATTAAGGAGGATAGCTAGTCTTATTGGAAGAATGGTACTATGTCTCTGTCTCTTTCTTCTTCTCTCTTTCTGTCTCTCATTTTTTTTTCAAAAAGAATTTTTAAAAAATATTTCCATATGAGTCATATTGGGAAAGAAAGATCAGAACAAAAGGGGAAAACCACAAAAAAGAAAAAATTAGTGAAAATAGTATGCTTCCATCCTCATTCAGTCTCCATAGTTATGTTTCTGGTTGCAGATGGAAGTTTCTATCCAAAGTCTTTTGGAATTACCTTGGATCACTGTATTGCTGAGAAGAGCTAAATTTATCATAGTTGATCATTACACCATCTTATTGTTACTATGTACAATGTTTTCCTAGTTCTGCTCACTCAGCTTCAGTTCATGTGAGTCTTTCCAGACTTTTCTGAACTCTACCTGCTCAAGATTACTTAGAGAATCTAGTATTCAATTACATTCATATCCCACAATTGATTCAGCCATTCTCCAATTAATGGATATTCACTCAATAGAATAGTATTCTCAATTGTGCTAACTCAACTTGAAACAAGGTAATAATTCAAGGGAGATGTTAGAATCCTAGTGTTAACTCAATAGAATTGACACAATGCTTGTGTTCACACCTTTAGAGAGCTCATATAATCAAGAAGTATTTAAGTACTCATTGGAGTTCACAAGTATGGGAAATTCCCAAAGTTAACTTTGTAACTTTGTGATTTCACACCTCCCTTAATCCCTGCCTCCAGAAGGAAGAGTCAACCTTTGGGAGATCATATATATAGAAGCTCTTAGAACTTCAGGTTAGTTACTTCGGAACATTGCCAGGGGTCAGAGAGGAGCACTCTGGGAGGAAGCCCACAAACCCACTCTCAGAGGTGGAGTCAGATTCATTCCAACTTTCGCTTTGGTGCTGGCTGGAGGCTGAAGAAAGCAAAGGCAAAGGACAACTGCAAGAGCTTTTGGAACCATACAGCAAGATAGGTCTCTAAGAAAAACTAACCGGGCTATTTTGGAAGGAGAAAATAAACGTTTGCATTTTATCAGCTGGCTGTATTTTGGAGTGATTATTATTTTCAATTGAAACTAAGCCTCCCAAAAAACCTCCCTGAGAAACCTGCTCCCAGAGAGAACCATTACATTATATTTTAAAGAAAAAGAATACCACCAATGATAATACATACTTACTTGTTGAGTTTGAGATACTTTCAAGATATCCACTTAGAGATGATAGGCAATTGGAGAAGTGAGTGGAGATCAAATAAGAATTAAGAGTTGGATGAGTAGATCTGAGAATCATCAGCATAGAGATAATTATTGAAACTATGGAAGCTGAAGAGATCACCAATTGAAATAATAAAGTGGGAAAAGAGAGATGAGGGCGGAGCCCTAGGAAACATCTTCCTTTAGCAGAAGTCACTTGGACCAAGATCCAGCAAAAGATGCTGAAAATGATAAGTCAGATAGAAAGGAAAACCAAGATTAAGTAACATCATAGAAACCTAGAGAGAAGAGGATATCTAGAAGAGAGAAGAGGGAGATCAACTGTCAAATTTTGAAGGGAAATTGTGGAGATTGGGGATTAAAAAAAAGTCATCCATCTAAAACTATGTTATAAAGCAACAGTCTTCAAAACCATTTGATATTGGCTAAGAAATATAGCAGTGGAATCAGTGGAATAGATTAAATGCACACAACATAATAATCAAGATCTATAGTATTCTAGTATTTGATAAACTTTCAAACTCCTGCTTCTGGGATAAGAACTCACTATTTGACAAAAATTATTGTAAAAATTAGAAAATAATATGTAAGAAACTCAGCATAGACCTTTATCTCACATCCCATTTCAAAATAAGGTAAAAATGTATACATGATTTAGCATAAAGCATGATACCATAAACAAATTAGGAGAGCAAGGAATAATTTACCTATCAGATCTTTGGAGAAAGGAAGAATTTATGACCAAAGGAGAACTAGAGAACATTATAAAAGACAAAATGGACAACTTTGATTTGATTTGATTAAATTAAATTAAATTTAAAAGGTTTTGCACAAACAAAACCAACAGAAACAAGATTAAAAGGGAAGTACAAAGCTGGGGAAAAATCTTTACAGTTAGTGTTTCTTCTAAAAGTCTTATTTCTAAAATATATAAAGAACTGTGTCAAATTTATAAGAATACAAGTTATCCTTCAATTGGTAAATGGTCAAAGGATATGAATAGACAATTTTCAGATGATGAAACTAAAGCCATATATAGTTATATGAAAAAATGCTCTAAATCACTATTGATTAGAGAAATGCAAATTAAAACAACTCTGAGCTACCACCTCACATATCTCAGATTGGTTAAGATGATGGAAAAAGATAATGATAAGTGCTGATGGGGATGTAGGAAAAATGCATTGTTATTTGGGAAAAATGCATTGTTAATACATTATTGATGGAGTTGTGAAATGATCCACCCATTCTGAAGAGCAATTTGGAATTTATAGCTCAAGGACTATAAAACTGTCCATACCCTTTGACTCAGCAGTGCCACTGTTGGCTATATCCCAAAGAAATCATAAAGGAGGAGAAAGGACTCATATGTGCAAAAATATTTGTAAGAGCTCTTTTTGTGGTAGCAAAGAATTGAAAAATGAATCCATCAATTGGGGAATGGCTGAAGGTAATGGAATATTATTGTTCTATAAAAAATGGTGAAGAAGCTGATTTTAGAAAGGCCTGGAAAGATTTACATGAACTCCTGCTGAGTGAAACAAGCAGAACCAGTAATATATCATACACAATAACAGCAAGAGTGTGTGATGATCAGCTTTGACAGACTTGGTTTTTCTCCGTGGTTCAATGATCCAAGATAATCCCAATAGACTTTGGATAGAAAATGCCATCTGCAACCAGAGAAAGAACTATGGAGATTGAATGTAAATGAACACTTGTTTTTTCTGTTTTTCTTTTTTCTCTCCCATGGTTTTCCCCTTTTGTTCTTATTTTTCTCTCCCAACTTGATTCATAAAGCAATGATTATTAAAAATAAATAACTTTTTTTAAAAAAGAAAGAAAAAGGTCATCTGTTAGAGTGGAGTATTAATTACTGTGATTGATTTTACTTAATCTCATTGGCCTCTAAGAAAGCAACCTTTCTTCCTTACTTGCATAGTCTCATTCGTAGTAGAATAAAAGTCATCTTGTATATATTTTAAAATAGTTTTTATCATATCTCATATCTTAATCCATTATTTTGGCTGTAGATTTCAACATCCAGAGAACATCATGAATTTTGAGAATTATGTTTCTAATGTTTATAAGTCTACAAATCTTGACACTGCAAATTTTTATAAAAAATTTTCATCACAAAGCTTATATAAAATTAGATCTTAGAATTCTGAAATAGTATATATTAAGACTTTGAGTAGTTACTTAATCATCCTTTAAAGTCCTTTCTAGCCCTAAATCTATGAGTCTGCTTTTGTACTGACACAAAGAAATGTATTTGCAGAATATCTAATGATAAAATTTTATACTCCTTGGCAGGGAAGGAGCCAATGAAAGAGGTATTGCAAAGAATGAGTAATATTTAGTGACTAGTTAAGCTTTTGGCAGTAATGAAGAGGCAGTAATCAAAAGTGAATGAATTAGCATAAGATGGAAAGAAGAGCTGACAGAAAAGGACAAAACCTGGGAGCAGTCACAATTCAGAGGCAGAGAAAAGAAGTTGGAGAAGGACATAAAAAGAAGTCAGTCAACAGAAGAACTGAGATAATAGATTGTCAAAAGAGTAGATCATTTCAAAGAGAAGGAGGATGCAAAAATTTAGGAGAATGAAAAGAAAAGTTTTTTATTATAACTTTTTATTTCCAAAACATATGCATGGGTAATTTTTTCAACATTGACTCTTGCAAAACCTTCTCTTTCAGATTTTCCCCTCCTTCCCCCTAATCCCTCCCCTAGATGGCAGGTAGTCCAATATATGTTAAATATGTTAAAATATATGTTAAATCCACTACACACACACACACACATACATACACATACACATATTTATACGGTTATCTTGCTGCACAAGAAAAATCAGATCTAGAAAGAAAAAAAAAACCTGAGAAGGAAAACAAAAATGCAAGCAAACAATTACAGAAAGAGTGAAAATGCTATGTTGTGGTCCACACTTAGTTCCTACAAGCCTCTCTCTGAATGCATATGGCTCTCTTCATCACTGAACAATTAGAACTGGTTTGAATAAACTCATTGTGGAAGAGAGCCATGTCCATCAGAATTGATCATCATAATCTTGTTGTTGCTGTGAATAAGGATCTCTAGGTTCTGCTCATTTCATTTAACATCTGTTCATGTAAGTAACATCAGGCCTCTTTGAAATCATCCTGTTGGTCATTTCTTACAGAACAATAATGTTCCATAACATTCATATACCATAATATATTCAGCCATTCCCCAAATAATAGGCATCCATTCATTTCCAGTTTATAGCCACTACAAAAAGAGCTGCCATAAACATTTTTGCACATGTGGGTCCCTTTCCCTCGAAAAGAAATAATATTATTGGTATTTCTAGAAGTGGTAGAACCACACAGAAGAGTAAAAATATATGGAAAAGAGAGTAGGTAAGTGATGGCAAAAATAATAGTAATAATAGGAAGCAGAGGTAAACTGCTGTATACATTTGTTAGTTGAGGGAAGAAAGGGAATAGAATGATAGCTAGAGAAAACACATGGGTCAAATAAAGCTTTTTTAGAGTAGCAGAAACTTGAAAATGTTTGAAGACAGAGAAGGAGGAACCAGTAGAGCACAATTGATGATGCTGTAGAGAAAAGTGATAAATAAAGAATAAGGTCCCAGAGGAGAAATGTAAAGGGATGAGACTGTGATCAACTGTAATCCAAAATTGATGTTCTATTGTCCTTTGCATTTTCTTACCATGCAACTAAGTGGTATAAAGAAAGTGAATGACAAAATTCATCTGGAACAGAATTGGTAAAATCCCACAAAACTCCCCAGTATAGCAGGAGTGAGATTAAAATGTAATTGGGCAATGTTTAACAAAATAAATAAAAATACAACATAGATTATGTTAATTTGTAGTTTTTCTAAGTCGAATATAGCCAGCAGGAATCCTATTATATTATATTTTGATACTACTGATCTAGTCGTAATTATCTCTAAAAGTGATAAGAAAAAGAGCTATCATTTCCCTCCACACATACTCCTAGCCAAAAATTATATATTAACAGTCAAAGTGGAGTTTATACTGCAATCACCTGTGACCTACTAACAGGTGTAGGTCCTTATGCAGATGTCGCAGCACAAATTAGTTATTCTGTAGCAGCATATCAGCAAATTGCTGATAATGCTATCAAAGCGTGGGCTTCTCTTCACAATAAAGATGACAAGGGGGGGGCCTTCACAAAAATAACACAAGGACCAAATGAACCCTTTGCTGACTTTGTGGGATGCTTGCAGACAGCTATCACAAGAACAAATGGAGAAAATGCAATAACAGACATTTTGATAAGGCAACTTGCTAAGGAAAATGCTAATGAGGTTTGCAGAAGAATTATACTAGGACTGCACAAGGATGCTCCTTTAGAGGAGCTCATAAGACGCTGTGCCACAGTGGGCACAGGTGCCTTTTATAGCTAGGCTATGATGCAGACTTCCCAAAATCCAAACATGAGAAGACAGAGTCCCTCCTGGCAAGGGACTTCCAGAGAGACTCGTAGATGCTTTCAGTGTGGAAAAGTAGGACATCTGAAAGCTCAATGTTGGTATAGAGATAGAATGGGAAAACAAGATGGGAGAACAAGACCCCAAACCCCATGTCCAAAATGCAACAGAGGCTTCCATTGGGCCTCAGAATGCAGACAGATTCAGGGAAACGGGATGAGGGGCCCAGCCCCAGGGCCCAAGGCAAAAAACACTTGGGGCATGATGGCAGCCAATGGTGCACCCAGAGAGTGCCTAGAAGTCCAGTACCCAGACATGACCAATCAGCCAGAAAGCCATATGATGGGAGAAGGGGATTACACAGTCAACCAGCCAGGAAGCAACCTGATGGCAGAAGGGAATTACAATTGGGGAGAATAGAGCTGTATGCAGCTGGGACAACTGAGATACCCCCTGGAGAGGTGAAATCTGTTCCTCTCCAGCCTATGGATCCCCTACCTCCAGGCACAGTAGGCTTGACCATTTCACCTCCTTTTTGTATGTACAAAACAGTGTCCATCCACACACTGATGTGGGAAACTGGGGAATGTGTAGATAATATCCCAGTCACTAATACAGGTAGACAACGTGTGACTTATCACCCAGGAGACATAGTAGCATCAGGTTTACTCATACAGAATCCTAATAAGCAGCCTGGTGATAGTCACCCAGGTTCTGACTCCAGACCACAAAATCCAGGAATATACTGGACAGCAGCTGTAATGGCTGACCGATCTATGCTCACTATCTATATAAATGGCCTACCATTGGAAGGATTGGTAGACACAGGTGCAGATCGTACAGTCATTAAAGGTGCCAATTGGCCCAGTCACTGGCCAAAAATTAAAGCAGACAACTATATGTCTGGAGTAGGAGGATCAATAGCAGCTGAAGTTAGTGCTGCCCCTATGAGATGGACTTTTAAAGGCAAAACAGGAGTTTTTACTCCTTTTATAGTTGAAAAACTCCCCATCAATCTGTGGGGAAGAGACGTTTTACAACAATTGGGGTTAAAAATGAGTACTTCGGTTTTTTAAGCAGGGCTGCTGTTGAAGGCCTGCCAACACTTTCACTTGTTCCTATCCAATGGAAAACTGATACATCAGTGTGGATAGAACAGTGGCCCTTAGGTAGCGATAAAATTCAGCCCTTATTAGATATAGTACAGGAGCAGCTTGAACAAGGGCATTTACAACCTTCTCTAAGTCCTTGGAATTCCCCAGTGTTCGTTGTAAAAAAGAAATTGGGAAAATGGAGGATGCTCACTGATTTAAGAAAAGTGAATGAACAGATGGAAACTATGGGAACTCTTCAGCCTGGACTTCCATCCCCTACTCAATTGCCTAGAGAGTGGCCTCTTTGGGTCATCGATATTAAGGATTGTTTCTATTCTATCCCTCTGGATAAGGAGGATATGAAAAGATTTCCCTTTTCAGTGCCCAGCGTTAACTTAGCTGAGCCTTATAAAAGATATGAATGGACAGTTTTGCCACAGGGAATGAAGAACAGCCCCACATTGGGCGCCAATTGTTGGGAGTTCAAATGTTGGAGTTCTTGTTCTCAAAACACAGCCGGTTTAGCTTAGAGCCCTCCGGATGTCTCCAAATCCAAAGGTTCTGTCCTTCAGCCTCTGCCTCTGCTTTCTTCAGCCTCCGACCAACACAGAGATGGAATGAATCTCTTGTCTCCTTCACTTGGGGGTCAGCTAGCTTTCTGGTGAGTCTTTCAGACCAGCTTGGTCTCAGTGGGGGGCATGCAGGAGCCCAGCCACCAACTCCTCTCCAATGCAGCTGAACTCTCTTCTGCGACCAGCCAGCCAAGTGGAATATATATTCTCTCTTGTCTTGCCTCGGAGAGAGGGCTTCTGGCGTAACTCCGCTGAAATCTGTCAAAGTGCTCTCTGCACCAGAGTCGCTCCTCTCCAGTCCAGCTGAACTCTCCTCTGCGACCAGCCAGCCAAGTGGAAAATGTATTCTGGAACAGCTCTCTCTCCTCATTGGCCTTATATGTGAATCTTCTGAGAGAATGGGATTATGGGTTTTCTCCCATAGTGCTCTCTGGCCCAAAGAGCTTTAAGGGAGGTGTGAACACAAAGGTGTAAACACAAGCATTGTACTAATTAGTTCTACTTAGTACTTTGTTTCAGGTTCTGGCCAAAATCTTCTTGTAAGATTAGATCAACTCTAATTAGTTAGCAGTTTGTAAGGATTCCAACATTAATAATGTTTAAATCTAAGAGAAATTCTAGGATATCAAACATTATACAAATAAAATATCTTGATAGGAACATATGTTAAAGATACAGCAATATTTTTTTTCCATATAGAAAAATTTCTGTCATTCTCATGTAGGGTTCCTGTTTCTAGATACCACTCAAACCTGAAACCTAGAGGTTGTCAATCTCTGTTCATCCTAAGTAATTAAAACAGAGAAGGCCTTGAACTTGTTCAATAGAGAAAAATATTTTTTTTAATATATTCTCGGTTTGGTTTTTTAAAATATATTTTAAGATTAGTTTTGGGTTTAGAGTTGTTTTTTGTTAAGTTATTTGCCCAATTCAACTTTTCCAGTTTTGTTCCCAGTTTTGTTATAGTTTATTAATAGGTATGGGTGTGGGTGTGTAAATGTGTATATGCATGTTATGTTGTCTCTTGTCTCATGTAACATGAGAGCCAGAGAAAAGTAGCATGTTGCACAAATGTATATATAATTTTAAAAGTTTGGTTTTGATGTAATGGAATGAAGTTTAGGAAACTTGCTCTCCTATTTATGTCATTTCTATGAATTTGAAAATATTGGCAAACAGGAAAAAATACAGCAAAGGGTTACATGGTCTTGTTTCATAAATACAATTCTCACTGGACTGTTCTATAAACTTCTACTTAATTTGTCCACAGATGTGGGAAAGGGAGGGAGGGGAAAGTGGTAATGAGCCACATGCTCATGGAACAAGAAATCCAGCACATAGTTCAGACATGTGGGGGCCAGGGCCAGTCAAATAGGCAAATGTCTAAAGCATTGAGACAATTCCCTGACATCATAAGTTGCAGAGAAGGTGCTGAACAGTTTCAATAAAAGAAAGTTGCCTCACGAGTTCTGTAAACCAAATGTATCAGACAATGCTCTGAAGTGTTATATACAGCTCAAACCAGATTAAAATATAACTAAGAAATGTTCAACAAAATAAATAAAAATTAAATTAAATATAGATAACATTAATATACGGTTTTCTAAGTGAACATGCATCAATAAGGAGCCTTATTTATAGTTTAGGATCCCTGTTTCTATTTGAGTTTGACTCCATTGCCTTAGACCAGTGAAACCAAGTCAGTCCCATGTCTGTCTCTTAAAAAAATATACTAATTTTTGTAGTGTTTATTTTTTGTGCAAACAAATTAGATAAATATATAATAAATGAAAATTGCTACTTAAATTGAGCTTTTTTAAGTTTTTGTATCATAAGGTTATAGAATGAAAAATAAAAATTACAACCAAATGATTTTCTCATTAGGTTTAAAACATGTTGATAAATTGAAACTGAGAAGTTTGTATTTTGTAGTTTTCTCTAAAATAAACAAATATAGACCAGCAGGAGGATTTCAGAAAGGCCTGAAGAGACTTACATGAACTGATGCTGAGTGAAATGAGCAGGACCAGAAGATCATTATATACTTCTACAGCAATACTATATGATGATCAATTCTGATAGACGTGGCCCTCTTCAACAATGAGATGATCCAAATCAGTTCCAATAGAGCAGTAATGAACTGAACCAGCCACACACAGCAAAAGAACTCTGGGAGATGACTATGAACCATTACATAGAATTTCCAATCCCTCTATTTTTGTCTGCCTGCATTTTTTGATTTCCTTCACAGGCTAATAGTACAATATTTCAAACTCCGATTCTTTGTGTACAGCAAAATAACTGTTAGGACATATATGCTTTAACATACTTGACATGAATTGGTCATCCTGCCATCTAGGGGAAGGGATGGGGGAAAAGAGGGGACAAATTGGAACAAAAGGTTTGGCAATTGTCAATGTTGTAAAATTACCTATGCATATAACTTGTAAATAAAAAGGTATAATAAAAAAATTTAAAAAAATAAAATAAACAAATATAAATTTTTGTTCAATTTTCTGTCAGCCATTGATTTGATAACCTATATTTATATTATCCATAGGTCTTATTCATCTAGTTCTACTGAAGAAGACACTTCTAAACAAAAGAAACAGAAAACCCAGAAGAAGGAAAAAAAAAGGGAGAAAAAAAGCAAAACAAAAAAAGGAAAACATCACAAGAAGGAGAAAAAGAAGCGAAAAAAGGAAAAACGTTCTTCATCTTCGGATAGTTCAGACTCTTCTAGTAGTAATTGAGATATCCACCCATTCTTCTGACATTTTATGTTTAAGAGATTTGAATTTGCTTCAGTAATTTTGCTTTGTATTAAAATATATCTTCCAGGAAAGCATTCCTCTATGTTTAACACCAACACTGCTTTTAACCTACCTGAATTAATAACGATGAAGTAATAAGGATTATTATATTATTATAAGGCAATCTTGTTAAGAGCCATATCTTATTCATACTCCTTAGTGTGCTTTTCTTTTCTGTTAACATTGCTTTAGAAATTTATTGTGAAGTATCATCATAATCAACAGAAAAAGAACTATCTATACAATTAGCCTACCTGATTGTGGATGCTATTACCAAATGTCTATTCACCTTCCCAGGGAGCAAATCTAGGAAGTAAAAAATTTTCTTATGAAGCAGATTCCTCCAGACATTCAGCATCTTTCCCCAAATACTGCAAAATCAAGTAGCCTTACATTCTATTATGTAAGTAATAGTTTAGTATTTTTATAGACACAGACTTTTTGAATGATAGACAGAAATAATATTTCCTTATGAGTCTCTTTTTTTCCTTAAATAAATGGAACATACAGAAAAGTATGAAATGCAAGAGCTTTGTTCTAAGTTTTACCCTTATGTGAAACAATTTTTAGTAACTGCCTAGTTTGAGTTTTTCTCCCAGCTGTAGTGTTTTCTTATTCTTTAAAGACCAATCCATTTTGAGCATTTATTCCTAACATTGCTGCTCTACTTAAAATTTAAAGATAATATTTTTTGATCAGTATTTATAGCAATAACAGCTGTGTTGTTTTATAAATGTGCCACATTGGCCTTAGAACCTTCATTCGGGTTAATTTTTTTTTTTGTCAGATGGAATATCAAATTTTTATTAAGCTTGTTTCTATTAGAGTAGTGCAGGAATTTTTATATTTGAAATTATATACTACATTTTGTGAAATAATTTTTAAATACTTTTGAAACATTTGACATTAATTGTTGAGAGTTCATAAATGACTAGTTGGAATAGAAGAGACTTGATTTTTCATTTGTCCATAAAATTTAGCAGATGCATAAAAGATTTTTAATAAGGTGTCAGTGAAGAAAGATTGAAGATCTTTACCTTATCATCTGTTTGGAAAATTAAGAGCTACAGAGCCTTATAAATAATTTATCCTCATTGGATAGAATCTTCTTACAAATATAAATTATATATTTTAGTATTCTCAACCACAAACTAGCAGGCTTAAGTAACCTATCCTAAATTTTTTTCTTTAATAATGGCCAACATTTTTTATGGTTATGATCAATAAATTAAAGATTTATCACATTGTATCAGCATTTGAAATATAACATTATTGACCTATTGTCCACTAGCCTTATATCCTGAGCACACAAACAACACTTCCTGGAGCCTCACTTGAGAGTCTGACTTCAGATAAATTCATTCAGTGATACTGGAGTGAAGGGATCTGTGTTAGGGCATCTGATTGTGCCTTTTTCCTTCACATTGTTTGAGACAGAAGGTGACTTTTGACCTTTCTTAATCTTTTTATTTTTAAAGATGTTTTTACCCTACGTCCATCTCCTGAATTTCCATGATGCCATATCCTCAAATGTGTTTCTTACAGTTTGGTAACCATGGAGACTTAGGTACCTTCAGCTGCTCCTAGATTACCTCGACAGTGACAATTCAGCAGTTGTCAATTCAAGTCAGTTTGTTATGAAACCTTCATTCCTATGAAGTAGTCATTCCCCAAACTCTCAGTAAGAGATTCTGTTTTTTAAATAGTTTAGACAGTTCCTAGAAAAGACTGGCCAAGATGGCAAAGTAAATTGGAAGCATTACAGAGCAATTTCCTTCCACAATCACTCCACTAACACCTAGAAAATTCAGGCTAAAGCCTGATTGGAAAATCTGAGAAAACAGCATAGTAAATCATTCATGTTCATGTTGAAGGACAGAGGGCTATGGCATTAAGATGGGATCTAGCTGGGAATGCATTGCATGGAGAAGTGGAGGAAATGAAAAGGGGCTTAGGACTCTTCAGAGGGGCAAGAAGAGGTCCTAGATCCAGCTAGAACAGATGTCACCTGGTGGGTCTAGGTAAACTCTAGTGTTAGATCACAGATTGGTTCAGTCTAAAAAGACTTACACTTTGGGATGGCTAACCAATAAAGAGTGGTCCCAATCATGGTTCAGGATTGTGAGGACTCTGACCCTAGGAATGGAATAAGATTTCAGACCCAGTCCCCACCCCAAGCTGATGAGTAGAGTAGGAAAACCAGTAGAGGCTATTCAAACTTAAGAGGTGCCTGCAGTTTTGTTCCTCTGAACTGAACTAGCTGATGGTGATTATATTTAATAGTAGCCTGCTGAAGCTCTAATTAAGGGCAAACCCACTGTTGTGTTACCCAGACCTAAATCTCAGGCAGACCCTTGTTAAGCTCAATCAGGTAAGCAGCAGTCAGGTTACTATCATTTTGGAAATGAAAAACTGACAGATCTCAGCCTGAGTTGTCCATGAGCCTCTTGAAGAAAGCAACATTCATTGCCTAATAAAAGCAACAACAAGACTTAAGAGAATACAAAACCAAATAACTTCCAAACATTCCCTCCAAAAGATTATGGAGCTTAACCCTAATACAAAATAAATTTCAGGAAGACTAGAACAATGAGTAAACAATGGCAAAAAAGAGAATGACTCCAAAAGAAGCACAAGCAAGTTTGTGCAATTAGAACAATTAGGATTCCCAAAAGAAATATTGCATCAATTAAAGGATTTTAAATGATTTTTTATAAATAAGTAAATATGCTAGATGAAAGAACTGGGAAAGAAGACCTTTAAATGAATAATTTGGAAAGAGAATTAACACCTTAAAAATTGGAAAAGTCTTACCCGAGCAAAATAATCTTTAAAAATAAAAATGCACTAAATAGAAATTAATGACTTCATAAAGCAACAGATATTAACACAAAGTCAAAAGATTAGGGAAAAAATATATCTTGTTTCAAAAACAAGGACCTGAAAAAACATCAGAGAGAGATCATTTAAGAAGTATTTAGACTGTCTCAAAGTCATGGAAGTATTTCAAGAAATCATGAGACAAAAAAATAGATCTTTTAGAAACAGAGGGCAAAAAAGAATTCTAGAATCATCTCTTATAAGAAACCCTAAAATGACAAGCACCAGAATGCAAATATTCAAGGCACCATAATTTAGTTGACAAACAATTTTCATTATGTAAAGGAGCAGAGAGTTGGAGATATGGTATTTCAAAAGACAAATTATATAGCATTAGAATCAAGAATAATTTACCCAGAAAAACTAACTATAATCACATAAAGGAATGGAGAGGGTCAGGAATGGACCTTTGGTGAAATAGAACAGTCCCAGCTATTTCCAGTGAGAATACTAGAGATTCTGTGAAATTTTTGAAATACAAACATAGGAGTCAAGAAGCAAAATAAATACAAATAAGCAATCATGGGAGACTTAACAAGAAGAACATGTTTAAATTCTAATAAGAAGAAATGATATAAACCTGATATCAGGGTTCACAGAAGGAATTAAATAAGACAAAGACCTTGGAAGCAGTTTTATTTTTGATGTTTATAAAAGAAGAAAGGGAGGGGAGAGGAAAAGGAATACACTAAGAGAAAGTGGAAAGTGAATTGTGGAGAGAAACTATCTCATGTAATCAGTGTGTGCAAGTAGAAGATAGAAGGTTTATTCAAGGAAGAAAAAGTAGGAGTGAGTGACACATGAAAGTCACATTAATCTAAACTTGTCAAAGGAGGGAAGACTATACCAACAATTGGGTGCAAAATATAGTTAACTACACAGGTGGAAGAGGGTAGATTCTGGGAGTTAAAGAAGAAAGAAATGTGTATCCAGCTCTTAGACATGACTTTTTTCTTCTATTATTTTTTGAAATTTCTAAAATTGTGAATTGCATACAAACTGCTTTATATAAAAGTATGGACTCATCACATTGAATTTCTGGAATGGTTGCCATTTATATGAATGATCTTAGAGTGAAGGAGAAATTACTCAATTATTGACATGATTAATTCCTAAATCTTGAGCTTCATAAATTTTATTTGTTATATCCATATGCAGTCTCTTTGCCTGGTTTCAGGTATAAATTCTGATTAATTTTCTTCTATAATGAGCCCATAACTTACTTTAGGAATTGAATACCCATTCAACAGCAATAAAAATTGTCATTTTTATTTCTACTTTTACCAGTTTATTATAATAGAAAATGAACAAATATTCTTCTGCAGTATGGTGTAGCAGAAAATGCATTGGAATGAGTTCCAAGAGACCTAGGTTCTTATATTATCTCACTTGTCCTCAGTTTTCTTATCAGTAAAGTTTTAGGTGGTTGGCGTTTAAAGTCTTTTCTATCTCTTACACATTAATTCATTTAAGAGAATATAAATTAAAATGTTATGCTATTTCACAAAAGCTACTTCCATTTATTAATAACAAAGAAAATTCTGGTTTATATAAATGACTTGCCAAAATAGCATTTTATCCAATAAGTTGATATTTTAGTGCTCAACTGTAGCCCCTTTACAAATGTGCACAAATACATAAGCATACAGACAAATTCACCTTTATCTAGATTAAAAAGGGAGACATAGATCTTTTAAAAGGGGGGGGGAACACATCAAGATGAACTTTTAAGGTCCCATCACATAGAAATTTCATGATCTCAGATCTTTTTGTGAATCTAATAGCTCAAGAACGAAATGAAAAAACAAGTACATGTTAATTAATACAACAAATACAGCTCATAAGTCATTGTAAAAAAAATTACATTATTTAATAAAAAAATAAAGATATATATCTAGGAATTTTTCTTCAATCACAACAAATTTGATTCCAATTTAGAAGGAAAAATTACTCTAAGCAAATAACATATAGGATGTATATCATATCAAATGTTATTTGCTTACTTGTTTTCTCATTTTTATCTTTTTTCTTCTTTCTAAGACTTTTATCACTAAATAAAGTAGTAAAAAATTAAAAACCATATAATGACTTAAGCAGATTAAAGCAACAAAATATTGAGTATTTATCAAAGCTATGTGAAAAATTGGAATTACACAATTCTGCTTTATTTGACATGGAATCTTTTCCACATCAGCATTCAAAATGACATTTATTGTTCAAGATTCTAGATCTTTAGATTTTTAAACTTTGTTTCAATAATCTATATAATAACAATATATTATTATGGTACATAATTATGTTACAATATGTTAACAATATAAAACCACACTAACCTTTTCCTCAACCCAAATATTCATCAGAAGTAATATCTGAATGTAACTGTTAAGATAACCAATTTTTTGTATTGTTAACCTAAAAGCTTAAAAATCAATTCACAATAAATCCACAACATAACTGCCATAAATTTTCACATTTCACAAAAATGAATAACAAGCACTATACATTCACACAAAATGTCATTCTTTTAGTGAAAAATTTTCAACTTTCAGACTTTGATGCAGTATTAAAAAGCAATTGAAAAGGAATTTTAAACAAACAAATTTGAACTATTTCTTTGAACTTGACATGTAATTCAATGCATTTATTTGACAATAACCTTAACTCATGAGTTGTATTGCATTGATGGCCTATAAGATTTGCTCAGATTTTTTTACTAGAAAGTTTGGCAAAATCTAATAAATGATGCCCACCTCTCTGGGTTTTGCCTATGTGGGGTAATGAATCTTTTCTTTTGTAAACTGAGTCGTGGCAAAAGGGTCAAAAATAAATGTCTATCCTACTTAAGAAAATAAACATGCTCAAGTAAAATTTGCTATAAATTGAATCCTTTTACTCCATTTATTTCCATTAGAAGTTTATAGCTGAACATACTGAGATCACAATTCAAACACAAATTTTTGAAATCACACAGTTAAGGAAAAATAATGACTTTATGTTAATCAAAAGCTGATTAACCTAACACTCTTAATTTTATAGGTGAGGAAATTGAGGTGGAAATGGGCTATAAATGATTTGGCCAAAGCCACATAGACCATAAGCACCAAAGATGGGGAATCCAGCTCCTCTGACTCCAAAACTAGTCCTCTCTACACTGAATAAAATAAAACTCCTGTTACTTACCACAGAGGCCCTTGTAATCAAATCAAGGAAATAGAACTGCACATGAACTGGCATTAGTATATGGACCTTCTTTATTATAATGGGGAAATTAAGAAAAAAGTTTAATAAATAAAGGTTGCTCTGAGAATCTTCAAGAGACTGGACCCAGGAAATAAAGTTTGTTTGTTATCTCACCCCATGTGTAATTATAAACAAAATACCATTTCTTATTAAAAGAGGCTCCAAGATTATTCAACTGAATTTTCAAACACTTATAACATGGTGAAAACCTCATGTCTTCTTCATATGTGGCAATTTAACTATTTCTACCAAAGTATTTCATTAACCTGATTCCCTGTTAACAGTAACCACATCTTTGAGCAAGACATTTGAGTCATGAGAATTTTAGTTACTCAAGGAACAACTAAATTATCATGGAAGGATTTGTGAAGGGGTACAGGGGGTAAGGGTATAAGAGACAGAGAGGGAGAGGGGTAATTTTATGTCACTGTTGTTTTGCTGAAAAATTACTTCTGAAATTGCATCTAAAATATATGCTGTTTTCCATCTTATCCTCTCACCAAATATCTAAAATGCAGTATTTTTAGCAAATGAGTAATGTTGATTTGTCATATCCATCTTTTCTTGAATGATCTCATCTGCATCACATGATGTTTCATTTGTTGAATTTGAAACTGCACTCGAATTAGTAGCTTTGGCTTTTCTACTTGAGTTACCTGTAAAATATACAAAATACAATTAAATAACCATAGGAAATTATTATATAAAGTTAAGTTTTTGAATTTTTGCTAAATTTAAATGGTAGAATAATTTTTCCTTAAGGAGCAACATTTTATAAAGCAAAAGCATGATACTAAAAATCATTTCCTATGCTGTGAATGTGATATAATTGATTCTGAGAGTAAAATAAAAAAAAATCTGATGAAAGTGAAAAGAGTGGCACAGGGAACAGAATGCTGGGCATGGAATTGGGAAGCTTTAGAGTTCAACTGCCGGTTCACACTATCTGTATGACTCTGAACAAATCAGTTAACCACTGTCTGCCTCAGTTTTCTTAATTATAAAATGGGGGATAATAATAGTATTTACCTCCCAGGAAGATCAAATGAGATGTTTGTAAAACACTTAGCAAAATTCTTGGCACATAATAAATACCCAATAAATGCTTGTTCCTTCATTCTCTCTCTCCTTTCCCAACACAACAGCAACACAAAATTCATTTTCTTTCATACTTTGTTTCTATGATTCTATGACAGAATCATTCTAGATCAGAAAGTATTAATAAATCATATTTCTATGGCACTTTAATTTGCAAAACAAACCTGTTCAGTAAACAGCACAAGTACTATTATCCTCATTTTACAGATGAAATAACAGATTTAGGGAGATTTTAAGTGGTTTACTTAAAGTTACACAGCTAGCACAAACCTAGACTTTATTTTAAGTAATGTACACTTTCTACTATGCCAATCTATCTTTCAATTCACAATTCCAAGGCCTTATTGATATCCAACACTTTTTGTAAGGCTATGTCTCCACTGGGGGGATGGGAAGTTATATGGTGTAACCAGTCTATTCATCTTGATCAGAATAATAGTCAACATGAGTGTGATTTATGAGGGCCAGCAAAAGAAATGCATTGGTTGCACTATGCTCCATAATTCTTAGAATTTACTGATCATGAACATCTTATGGTCCAATTGCTTCATTTTGTAGATAAAACTGAGACCTAGAAAGATAAAATGATTTAGTCAGTAAAACAGTTAAGGTCAGAACCAATACCTTGACTCATTTTTTGTATTCTTTTCTTTCTATATGTGTCTTTCAATCATTACATATAAACAATCTGAGACTACAAGCCAATGTTAGCAGAATAATGATAATTATAATAGCTAACATTTATATATGGTTTTCTATGAGTTAATTATTAGTTAACAATTAATTATTATAATTATATATGATCAATATAATTAGCTAATGAAGCTAATCACTTCATAATTATTGTTTCATTTGATCTGCACAGCTGTTAGAGGTAAGTACTTTATTATCCTCCTTTTGTGGATGTGGAAAATGAGGCACAAGTTAAGAGATTTGTCCAGAATCCTATAGCTAATAAGTTCCTAGGACCAAATTTGAACTCATTCCTGAAGGCTCTGTTTACTGTGCAAAAAAGCTGGATTAGAAGTAGAGTTCTTACAATGTAAATATTCACTTATTAGAAGTTGGGTCTGAAACTATTCATTTTAACAAACATGCTTGATAGTTGTCTCTTTACTAATGTGAAAAAGTTTCCAAGGCTTTATACTAGAAGGAAGAATTCTAGTCCACCCACTACTTTTCTTCTAAACTTTTCCAATGATGCTAATAAATTACTGTCATCTTATGCCTTTAACATCTTGTTTGCCCCTAAAATCCTGTCATACCTCATTATCATAGAACTGAGTCATCCTGGATTTTCTGTTACAGAATTATACACTGCAGCAAATTTTACCAAACTGGAAAGGTATTGAATTCAGACCTTGGAATAGAATATGTCATTTCCGGACTAGTCAAACTCTGTTTGGAGAGGCTCATCTCCATCAAGCTGCCTTTCAGGCAATGCACTGGAGAATGGAGGAGAGATAGAGAAAAGTAAATCCCAAAGTAGAATTTTATTTGACAAGGCAGAATATATCTATTTGCCTGACAAATAGCTTTTTGTTCATTCAGCCTGGATAACTGTGAAAGATGGTTAGTTTCATTCATTTTACTATCATACATAATGAGGAATGGCTATCAAGAAATTTGGGCATATTGGAAAATTTTTTGTTCTTATTAGAAAAATGGGATGAATATACCTTGGTATTAAATTAGAATTTATATGTAAATATTTTAGTTCCTGAGACATGCACCATAGGCAGTGTCTTAAAGTAAGAGTACTAAATTTGAAATCAGAATGAGTTCAAATCCTACTTTTTCCACTTATGTAATATTTTGCAAGTTATTTATCTTCATGGTGCTTCAGCCTCTTCATTTGTAAGAATGAAGATGATAGACAAAAGATCAAAACACACACTCAAAAAAGAGAACAAAGTTAAAGCTCTTACATCCAAAGCCTCCAGGAGAAATAGGAATTGGTCTCAGACCACGGAAGAGCTCAAAAAGAAACACTAGGGAAAAAATCCCCAATTAAACACTCTAATAAAAATCCTAAAAATCAAAGGAAAGAATAAAATTGAAATAAAAAAATATTAAATCAATAAATAACCCTAGCTTCTGGTTTTGTGGGAAAAATCAATAAAATAGAAAAGTACTGATTAATTAGGTTTTTTTTTTTAATAATGAAAAATAAAAGTACCCATATCAAAAATGAAAAGGGCGGATTCACCACAAAAAAAGGAGGAAATTAAAGCAACTATTAGCATGTATTTTGTCCAACTATACAGCAATAAATATAACAATCTAAGTAAAGTGGATCAATATTTACAAAAATATAAATTGTACAGATTAAACAAGAGAAAATAGAATATTTATAAAATCTTTTGGGGAAAAAAATTGGACAAATAATCCATGAGTAAGCAAACTTCTCAGGACAGTGAATTCACAACCATTATACCAAACATTTAAAGACAATTAATCCCAATACCATATAAACTATTTGGAAAAAAATAGGCAAAAGACTCCTACCAAATTTCTTTTATGACACAAATATGGTGCTGATACCTAAATCAGGAAAAGCAAAAACAAAGAAAGCTACAGACTAATTTCTCTAATGAATATTGATGCAAAAAATTTGAAAGTATTAACAAGGAGATTACAGCAATATATCATATAGATCATACATAGAAAGGAGGGCTGGTTCAATATTAGAAAAACTATCAACATAATGACCCTATCAATAACAAAAACAACAAAAATTACATGGTTATCTTAATAAATATGGAAAAGTCTTTTTTTAATACATAAATAGTATGTAAAACCATTAGGAAGCATTATCTGTAATGGATATAAACTAGAAGCCTTCCCAATAAGATCAGTAGTAAAGCAAAATTTCCCATTATCACTACTATTATTCAATATTGTTATAGAATTATGTTAATAAGAAAAGAATAAGAAATTGACGGAATTAGAATAGTCAGCAGGGAAACAAAACTATCATTTTGGAAGTAATGTAATGGTATATTTAGATAATTAATTAAAAATTACTTGAAATAATTAAAAACTTTAGTAGTTGCAGGATACAAAATAAACCCACATAAATCAACAACATTTCTATATGTTACTAATAAAGTCTAACAAGAAGATATTAAAAAGAGAAGTTCCATTTAGTATAACTATCAACAATAGAAAATACTTGGGAATCTATCTGCCAAGACAAATACACTACATGAACACAGTTGCAAAACACTTTTCCACAAAGTCAGAACTAAACAATTGGGGAGATTAGTAATTGCTCATGAGTAGGCTGAACCAATATTTAGAAAGTCACAATTCTGCCCAAATTAATTTACTTATTCAGTGCCATACCAAACTACTATAGCTATTGAGCTATAAAAAATTTAACAAAAATTATCTGGAAGAACAAAAGATCAAGAATATCAAGGAAATCAGTATTAGGGAGGAGGGGACAAGGGAAATGTGAAGGAAAGTGACTTAGCAGTATCAGATCTCAAACTATATTACAAAGAGGTGATTATCAAAACAATCTGATACTGGCTAAAAAATAGAGTGTGGATGAGTGGAACAGATCAGATACACAACACAGAATAGTATATGACCATAGTAATCTAGTGTTTGACAATCTAAGATATAAGATTTGGAGACAAGAAATCATTAACTGGCAAAATTGCCAAGAAAACTAGAAGATAGTTTGGTAGAGATTAGATATAGATCATCATCTTACACTCATACCAAGATAAGGTCAAAATAGGTATCTGATTTATATCTAAAAGATAATTTTATAAGAAAGTCAAGGGAATATGTAATATTTTATACATCATGTTTTTAGATAAGAATAAAATTTATGGCCAAACAGGAGATAGATAAATGGATAATAATTTTCATTACATTAAGTTCAAAACTACTTCCACAAACAAAATTGCCAAGATTAGAAAAAAAAAGACAAGTAGAAAAAAATTATTTTTATAAATGTCTCTGACAAAGGCCTCATATCTTAAATAAAGAGTTATTTTCCAGTTAATAATTGGTCAAAGAATATGCACAACAGTTTATAGAAAAATAATCAAAGCTATTCTCAGCAATACAATGATCCAAGACAATTCTTCACAAAGAAAAGGGAGGGGAAGAGAGAATAGAATTTGTAATTCAAATAAACAAAATGTTAAAAATTTTATTTACATGTAATTGAGAAAAAATAAAAATTAAATGAGAGATAAAAAAGAAATGATGACAAAATATATAGTTTAGCAAAAAAAAAAAAACTCATTCAATGAGAAATATGGAAGAACTACAAACAAGAAAAGTAGAGAATTTGTAAAAGACATTTTAATAAACTATTTTCTCTATCAAGGAGAGTAAAACCATTATACTTGAACTCACACATTGCAGTTGTTCAAGAGTAGGCAAAAATGGTACTATAGAGAGAACAGAAAGGAAAAACAGCTAAACTGGATCAAATACATGTTGGACATGATACAATTGGGAGTGCATTGAGGAAATGATAGATGAAGCTATCCAAAAGAAAGGAAAATATTTAAAGGGTATTAGGTAAAAGGAGACCAAAACAGTTAACAACCTATGGTCTGAGTCAAGTTTACTTTTATTTTGCTGTGCTTTCCTAATTTGTTCTCTAACTTTATACTGATATTTAACATGAACTTTTTTCTCTGGCTATTTTGACAAAAAAGGGGAAATTGCTTTCTGACCGAATTTGAGAGGAGTTAGTTACATTTAGTCACAGGCAGGATGATTACACCATCTCTTGAGATTCTTCCAGTTCTAGATTCTTGGTGCAATGCATTTTTCCTTCTGCATGCCTTATTAATATAATTCCCTGTCTCTCTCCACCTGCAATGAATTCCATTTGTTATCATAAAAGGGGCTCATTGACTAAAATTACAATCCTATTACTCTGTGTAGTTATATCATTCTTCTTACATGTAGAACAAAGCATTTTCTCCTTTGGTAATCTTATTCATTCCTACATATTCAACTGCTACCCCTATGTAACTAACTCCCCAGTCAATCTCCAGCTTTGACTCTCGTCTAAGCTCTAACCCTGCCTCTCCAAATCTCTCAGTAATCTCTTCATGGATGTCCCAGATGTACCTCAGGAATAATGTAGACCAAATTGAAGTTTTTCTATAAAAACTTTTCATTTTACAATTTCAATGACACAACCATTTACATGGTCTTTTAAGTTTGTAACTTTGAAGTTATCTATATCTTCCCTCTCCTTTACCTTCCAAATTTAGTTCATTTTATTTCCAGAAAAATCTCTTAAATCATGTGCCTCCTATTCCTATTGCTACCATTATCAATCATCTGGACTATATTGCATTAGCTTTCTAATGGGCTTCTTTAACTGTTATATATCCTTCCTATAATCTGACATTTATACTACTGCCAGAGATTTGTATTATGAATCAATCTTGTGACATCAATGTCTCTTTGAAAATCTTTAGTGAAACCCTTTTGCCTACTGGGCAAAGTTTTTATGCTTGATATTAAAGGCTCTAACAACTTAACTTTTTTGGCATTGGGTTAAATTACTGCTCTCTAGAGAAGACTTTGCTTGCTCCTTTCTGTTGCACTTATGGATCATATCTATGTATGTCTTTCTTTTAAAATGTAGGCATAATGAAAACAGAACATCTTTTCTAAATTCCATATTTTCTCCAGTGCCTAGCATAGTGCCATATTAATTTCAGGCACTTAATAAGTGTCTACTGGAATTAAATTTGAATTTGAAAACTTTTCTAATACAAACAGTTATTTCATTCTAAGTTTATTTTAGTAAGATCATTTTAAAATATTTCTATTTCTAACTTTTCTTTCTTTCACATACTCTGACATTAAAATTCAGCACCAACTGAAAGCTTGATGAAACAATGAAGAGATGTTTATGAAGATAATTGTGTTTTATATGCTTTTCTTTTATATATATTCAGTTATGGAATTAATCATTCAACAAATAATTTTTGAGTGACTACTAAGGAACTGTATATCTTTATATAATTCATAAAATATAGATGTTAAAGAGGCCTTGAAGGTCAGCTAGTCCAAGTTTCCATTTAACAAATTAGGTAATTTAAGTCAACAGTTCATACAAGTAGAAAATGTAGGACTTGGACCCAAGTCCTCTGACTCCAAATCCAGTGCCTTTTCTTCACAAAGAGTTATTGATAAGTACCTTACTCACTTTTAAACAAACTATGTGATTTTTTTTTTTACAGTGGTAGTTTCTAAACACAATGATATACAATTATTATAACCTGTGCCTTTCTAACAAAAGTAAAAATGGAAGAAAATTACTTAGAGACAAGATTGAAAGAACAATCAATTGCTCAGCAATGGCTCTTTGGGGGGGGAGGGGCTTTCCTGAAGCAGTTCTAAATCCTAAGATCATAACACAAAGACTCACTCTCAAAGCCATCATTAAAAGTCTTACATTATATACATCAAGAAGAATGAATATAGATGTATGTATACATATATGCACATATATGCATGTGTGTGCATACATACATAAACACACACATGATGAACTAAATAAAAATCATCATCAAAAGAAACCTTAGTAGGCAGGAAAAATCTTACTCCTAAAGTTGATTGAGGAAGGAAATATCCAAGGTCCTGAAATCGGTTTCTCTCTGCGCATAAACCCTACTTTCCCTAAAGTTTTTTTGAATTTTTTATAACAAAGAAGAATTTCAAAAACAATAATCAAGTTTGGGAGGTTGCCTTTCTTTTTAGAAGAGATTGTTTTGTGGGAGAAAATATCATCTGCTGAAACTTTTGTTTGTTTTTTGGGTGTGATTTCTTTATCTATTTAATATATTACCTCAGAGGTTTTGACCATGCTTTTGATTTGCAAAGCATTCTGAATCTGAAATTGTGCTTTTGCCCTTGTGCTCTCAAAAGACACAACTTTAGGTTTCTATTTCTTTCTAACCACGTGTTTAGTGAATGCTTATTGATTGATATTTGCCTACAGACATATCAGTCTCCAATCATTGATTCAATTGAAACTTCCCAAGGAAACATCTTGCCCCAATAATATGTACTTTTCCAATGACACTATTCAACAAAAAACAAATGTTTAATAAGCATTTACTATATGTACCATGAACTATGCTCAGTGCTAGGGATACAAAGCAAAAGGAAACAAACAGTTCCTTCCCTCAGGCAACTTATATTTTAATGGGAGGAGGCAATATATGCACTAATTCTGTCTTTATGTCACTCTTACATTTAGCTAACATTGAACAATAGGGTCAAAATCTAGTTGGTAGTTTACTCTTTGAAGATAAAGATTGTGTCATGTGCAAATTTGTATTATACATACTGTCTAGAACAATGTGATATGTAGCATATATTAATAAATATTTACTTATGAATTTATAAATAGTTTTTCAAAATGGAAGGACAGAGAAGCTAAATGGTAGAGTAGATTGAGCACTGGCTCTGCAGTCCTTTAATCCAAAATACCTCTAAAACAAACCAAAAAAAAAAGATAATAGTTATCTATAGAGGCATTATGGCTGCCTAATAATATAAGTAATAATGTGGTGACAAAGTAAGAAGACATGAATCACCAAGTCATACAATTCTGTAGCTAGGTCCTCAGAACCAAAATGAAATAGAACTTTGGGACAATTACTTAGATAGCTGATTGCAGATAATGACACCAGGAAACAAATTACAAGGCTGGCTTGGAGTTATCTAGTTGTAAAAGGGTATTTCAACTATTCAAACATCTGTTGTAGATCTTTCTTTGCCAAAAGTAGAGCATCTGACACAAATCTTGCCTTGTCTTACTGATAATTTCACTTTCCAAAAGGTGGAGAAAGTGATAAATGAACTAATAATCTGAACTCTATTTCTGAAGTAGAAATAATGAGACCATTAGACAAGGAGACATCTGGATATGGTCTGAAACATGTCCTCAGTATAAGAAAAATAGATTTCAAAGTGCTCACCTAAAGAGTAATTAGCATCACATGGTATAAAGTTATAAAAAGAAAGCCCCAAAAGGATGGGACACTTAGGAGACTGATGATAAACAAACATGATTCTAATGAAGAAAAAAAAAAAGAGACCATAGTTTTTGAGAATTTGATGAAGCTATAGATATTATCTAATCCAACCTTCTTGTTTTATAGATGAGAAAACTAAGTATGCAGAGAAATCAAGTGACCTACCTAATGTAAAATACCTTGTAAGTGGTGTAGACCTATAATGATGGAATGTATATCTTACAATCAAAAGTATGCTGTTAATATTTAACAAATAGATTTCCAGAAGAAAAAAATACAAGACAGCTTAATATGCATTATAACACTTTATCACTTTCATAAGTCTATTAATCCATAAACTATTAAGTCCAATTCTGAATATGTAGCATTTATCAATTTCTCAAGTATAAATATTAACAATGAAAATCTAGTAATCATTTTATGAGCTGGATTCAATATACCACTGCATACAAAGAAATGCAACAGAAAGGAAAAATGACAACAACATTGAATGCTAATTATAATAGCCAACTTAGTTCCAGAGATGAGTAAGAAATGTATCTTCTTCCCTTAGTTATAATAAAAGATACTGGGGTATTTTGCTGTTTTCTTCTGCAACTCATTTTACAGATGAGGGGATTGAGGCACATAGGGTTAAGTGACTTACCTATGGTTATGTAGCTAGTATTTGTGATCAGATAGAAACATTATGGTAAGTGAATGGGAGCTCAGGTCTTTCTGATTCCACTCTCCCAATCCCTACTCCCAGTGCTCTATGCACTGCACCACCTAGCTGCCAAGTATGAATGTAGAGTATTGCTAATACTATCAGCTTTGGTTAAAATGTTGGTTGATTCTAAAGAATATTTTTTCATTTCCTTTTTATTCTTTGCTTTAAGGGAAAGCTTTCAGGGTAGGGAATTGGAAGGTATGTCTTCATAAATGAAGGTGATGTAAAAATAAAAGATAGCTATAATTTGTTTTTAAAGGAGAAATTTAATACAAATAAATGTGGACTTTTACACTTAGGGTCATGTATCCATTTGCACACATATAGGGTGGGGATGTTGGTATTATAAAGGCAACAGTTTTTTCAGAAAAGGAGATAGGGTTTTTAGTGCACTGTAAGTACAAAACATAGTGGGTCATAATAGCTAAAGAAACTAATGACTTCCTGAAATTCAGTAAGAGTGGCTTAATAATTTTAAAAGGTATTAAAAAAAATATAGGCACAATGTCCAGAATGAGAAGCAATGATTCTACTGTGCCCTTCCCTAGTCAGATGTCATCTGAATTATTACGTTCAGTAGACTCTATAAAGCCTATTTACCTCTCCATTTGTCAAGTTCTTCCTGGGGTTTTAATTTTGTTAAAGGGCACATTTCATTCATCTCCTGACCCTATTCTAGCTCCAGAACATCAAAACCATTCTCTTGCATGCTCCCATAATAAAACAAGATCAAGATAATACATAACTTAAACTGATAGACACTATTCCTTCTCCCAGTTTTTCAGCTCCCTATTGTGTGTTGTCTTTCCCCATCTGAATCTAAGCTCCCTGAGAACAGGAATTGTGATTATTTTTGCTTATATTTGTATCCCTATTACATAGGGCCTGATCCATGCTAGGAACTTAATAAATACTTGTTTCTTTCCTTCAGTTCTAGGCGTTTTAGGGAAAACACTGCAAATTGAAATATGTCAAAAGGAAAATGATCAGAATAATGGAAAGCATGGAAACCAAGCTCTACAGGGACTCAGATGAAGCAAAAAGGGATATTTGGTCTGAAAAGAAGCCTCAAATATTTGAAGGGCTATTATGTGAAAGAAAAATTAGACTTATTCTGTTCATCCCCAAAGGCCCAAAGTAGGATGGATGAGAAAAAATCGTAGAGGCAAATTTTAGCTCAACATAAGAAGTAATGTTTTTTTGTTTTTTGTTTTTAACAATAAATGTGATCCAAAAGTGAAATGGATTTTCTTGGGTGGCAGTAAAGTCTTTGTCATTGAAGGATAGCCATTTTGAGAGATGTTATAAAATTAAATGACTTTCAAAAATATTTTTAATTTATGGAATAAAATAAGCATTTCCATACTATAGTATAATTTTTAAAATAAAATGATTTTTTGAAATCTTTCCAAGTCTAATATTCTGACTATAGATGATTTTCATATTGTAAAGAATAGATAAACTATGAATAAGAGGGAATTAAAGATTAAGATAGTGAGAAAATATCAAGAGAGCACCCAATAATTATAATTAAGTTTGTATGCTATACTGGATGAATTATGCCATAGAGAAATCATGCAGCCTTCTTAATGGTTAAACCTTATCACAGTATTTGGGGCATAGTGTATTGCCAGTGTTTAAGCAAAAATAGGTGACTGTCTGAGATGTTGCAGAAAAAATCACACAACCTAGAGCTGTGCTTTATTTCCTACTACTGGATAGTTGAGGCTGAGGACAATGGATCTCGAGTTCTAGAATTCTGAGTTACACTAAGAATAAAATCATTCAGATGTTTCCACTAAGTTTGGTATCAATATGGTGAGCCCTTGGGAGCAGCAGGCCACCGGACTTCTTAAGGTGGGGGAAAATGTTCTGTTCCAATCAATCAGTCAGCAGCGAGGTCAGGCCAGGAGCAGTAAAAGGAGTTTACACCAGATGCCCTGAAACCTCTTCTTAGTCTAAGATTCTATGCCCTAGATTCTAGATGATTGAGACAAAATTATATTTATGGTCTGATTATTTGGCCTATTGCTTTATTTTGTCATGTAGAGCAACTCGGTCCATGCACTTATCCTGATCCAGTTTGATGACTCTAACCAAATTCAATCTAACAACAAGATGGTTTAATCTCATGATCATTAGATTCCTTTTTTTCCCTCAATAATATTTCATTTTTCCAAATTCATGTGATGATAGTTTTGTACATTCATTTTTGTAAAATTTTGTGTTCAAATTTATTCTTCCTTGCTCCATTATTTCTCCCCTTCCCCAAGAGAGCAAGCAATCTGATAGAGTTTAAATATGCGCTATTCCTTTAAACATATTTCCATATTTGTCATGTTGTACAAGAAAAATCAGTTCAAAAGTAAAAAAAATATCATGAGAAAGAAAAACCAAACAAAAACCATGATGATGAAACTATTATGCTTCTATCCACATTCTATCTCCATAGCACACTCTCTTCTTCTCCTTCTCCCCTTTTCCTTCCTCCCCCCCTCCCTCCTTTCTCTTTCTTTCTTAATGTGAATGGTATTTTCCATCTCAACTCTATTGGAATTGCCTTGAATCACCACAATGTTGAGAAGAGCCAAGCCCATTATAGTTAATTATCACATAATCCATTATTACCATCAACAATGTTCTTCTGGTTCTACTTACTTCAGTCAGCTTCAGTCATATAGATTTTTCCAGATTTTTCTGAAATCAGCCTGCTCTTCATTTCTTATAGAACAATAATATTCCATTACCTTCATATACCACATCTTATTCAGCTATTCTCCAGATGATGGGTAGCTACTCAATTTCCAATTCCTTGCCACTACAAAAAGAGATGCCTACAAAAAATGCCAAGCATTTTTTTACATATTTGAATCCTTTTCCCTTTTTTATTATCTCTTTGGGATAGACACTAGTAAGACTGCTGGATCAAAGGATATGCATAATGTTATAGTCCTTTGGACATAGTTCCAAGAAGTTTTTCCAGAATGGTTGGAACATTTCACAACTTCACCAACAATGTATTAGTGTTCCAGTTTTTCCACATCCTCTCCAACTTTTATTATTATCTTTTCCTGTCATCTTAGTCAATCTGAAAGGTGTGATTTGATACTTCAGAGTTGTCTTAATTTTTATCTCTCTAATAAATAGTGATTTAGGGCATTTTTTTCATATGACTAGAAATGTAAGCCCTAAATTCAAAATAGTATTTTAAGGAGATCTTGGTCTCATCCTGAGGTCAATGAGTTTATAGGCACAACTCCCATTAATTCTACCATAACTTCTTATTCATCTGTTGTTGTAATAATCTAGTTAACTGCCAAAGAAATATAGAATGAAATAGGCAGTCTCTTCTATTTCCAGGGGAGACTGGAAATCTCAAAGCCTCCATTAAAGATACAGATTTTCCTCTACTGCCTTGGGACCCTGGAGTAGCCAATGGGATAGATGCCACTTTGCTATGGAAGTAGTTTACTTTTGTGAATTATTAATGTATAATAGTACTATAAAGATAGCTGTGTTAAGAATTTGGAGGAAGAGTGGGAAAATGAGGGAAATTTTCTATAGAAAAATCTATAGAAATCCTCTCTATCTCCCTATCTTTGCACTGGCTTTCTTCCATACCTGAAATTTGCTCTCTCATTACCACTACCTCAAAGAGTTTATTTTCTTTTCCTTAAAAGGCAATATTTAAATGTATGATGTCCAGTCCACAGACTCCCCATTTTTAAAATAACTAATCCAGTATAGTAGAAAGAGCAATGGCAGTAGAATTAGGGGGGCAACTACATGACACGGTGGGTAGAGTGTCAGCCTGCATCTAGAAGGACCTGAGCTTAAATATAGACTCAGGTACTTACTAGTTGTATAATTATGTTTTCTATTTGCCTCAATTTCCTCAACTGTAAAAAGAAAGCTGGAGAATTTTACCCTTTGTGAGTAGGAATTGTTATATCTTTACATTTGTATCATTTATCTTACCATTGCCTAGCACAATGCTTGGCACAAAGTAGATGTTTTATTTATAAGTATTTATTGATTGATTGATTTTTGCCTGTCCAGAACGCATCTGCTCTTTTGCTGATAGCTTAAAAAGTTGGGGATGGGGAGGAGGAGGCACTAAAATATTAAATGACTTTGCCAGTAGGTTTAGGAAACAGGATGTGAAGCAAGCTCCTTTAGGCTCCCACTTCACCATGGCATTCTATCTCTTTTACTTTTAATATTCTGTGAAGGTTCAATACAGATGGATTCCAACCAGTGTGAATAATGAATCCTGTGTAGTAATCACATTATTTGAATTTGTACTACATATTTCCACTGGGCTGGAACCAACCACCATATTTTACATAATTACAACTTCAAATAATATAAATTCAAATATATGTAACCACTTTGGGGATTCATTGTTTGCACTGTCTTATTATTGGCAGGGTTTTCCTGCAAAGAGCATAATTAAGAAAAATGAGAAGCAAATATGCACCCACCATGTTTTATTTGAGTTTCATTTTTATTGTATGTTCCACTCTCAAAATTTTACTCATACCCAGAACAACAGACAGCACATATAATGGGAGCCAGGAGACCTGGATTGTAATTCTAACCTTTGCCTCTAATGTATTATGTTACCATGGACAGGGCACCAATCCTTTCTGGGTTTTCTTCTCTGTAAAATAGCATCATTGCCTTTGGAGTAAGAGGATCTTAGATCATAGGTATCATTTTAAAAATATCTCTATAGCTTATAAGCTAAAAGGACTTCAGAAGCTTTATCTATAAGTCCCATCTGCTTATTTTACAGATGAGGAAATTGAGGACCAAAAAAACCCAAAAAACCAAAAACCAAAAAACTAACCCTAAGTTATTTGCCCTCAATCACACAGGTAGCAAATGTCAGAGACTGGATTTGAATCCAGGACTTTTGATTCTAATTTATTGTTTAGTCAT